>NW_026652278.1:81569252-81830433 GCF_009828535.3 Hylobates moloch
ACTTTTTTTTTTTTTTTTTTTGTATTTTTAGTAGAGACAGGGTTTCACCATGTTGGCCAACCTGGTCTCAAACTCCTAGCCCCAAGTGATCTGCCCATCTCAGCCTCCCAAAGTGCTGGGACTACAGGCATGAGCCACTACGTTCAGCCAATTGACTGTGTATTTCATTGGTTAGCTTTGCCATGGTTCAGTTAACCAATCTTCCCTTGCTGTTTATTCCAGTTTTTTCAATTATAAACAATATCAAAAAGAACATCTTTGTGCCTAAATACCTTTTTTTCCATATTTATGATTATTTTGGCTTTGGCAAATAATTTGCTAAATAGTACCAAAGAACAGATTTGCAGAAGTGAAATTATTTGCTCAAAGAATACAAATATTTGCACAGCTTTTGTATATATTTAAAACTGCTATCCCCAAAATAGTGATATTACTAAGCTTATTTTTTATGTATCAAGTTTTATGCTTTTATAAAAGCAAGTCTAATTCTTCTTCATGTCATTGATAATTCTAAGCCTTGTGACATCTCTCTACCTAGATTAAATATTCAGTTATAGTTTCTTCCTGCATCGCTTATGTTACTGCATGTAATTGTTATTGTTGTATGTTGTTACAGCTACCTGTGTGGTCTGGGTGGGATTTCTTTTGGCCCACCCTGTGAGGCACATGGGCTCGAATGGCTGGCTTATGACTCACCTGGGGCATGAAAATTAAGAATAACCGGGGCTCCTCAGCCATGCTCCTTCTCTGAACCCATCAGCTTCTATGCATTCTTTCTGATGGCTGGAAGGGCTTCTGTTTGGGGTGTTTGGGGTGTTAGGAAGTGTGAGATGCTCTGAGGCTCCACGGAATGAGTGGACGGGTGGCCCCTACATGGTGTGGCAGAGGATGCCTCCCCCCAGGTGGCCCTGTTGTCATCTCTGCACCCCAGAACTCTGGCCTAACCTCAGGACTCCAGAAGGCCTGCTGAGCAGCCAGGCTGTTCCCCCATTTTGAGTAGCCACTCTGTCAGGTCATGTCTGGCATGTGTCACCTGCTGATGACGGAAGGCTGGGGCAGGTGCTGGAACGCCCCTTGGGTGCAGCTAGGGAGGTGCTGGCCCTGCCTCCCCAAGCCAGGCTCACAGGCCTTTTGGAGTCCTGATTTTGGACTCCCACTGCACCCTGTGGGACCTGGAGATTTTTTTCTCTTCAACATCCATGTGAAGATGCTTCCTGAAGAACTTCCATGAGCTCAGCACTGGGGCAGGTAGTTCTGGGGATGCAGAAAATAAGAGCAGGGGTGTCCAAAGCTGGTTGCGGGGTGGCAGCCTCTGGGGACTAAGAGTAAGGTCAGGGCACAAGGTGAGGACAAAGGAGCAGGTGGGAGATGGCAGCGATGACAGGGCTCTCACTGGGGGACCGTAGCTGGGCCTGAGAGGAGAGGCCCAAAAGGCTTCCTGAAGGTGGTGACTGAGCTGGGAAGGAAGCAGCACAGGCAAAGAAAGACAGGCTTTGCAGGCAGGGCTCAAAGAGATGGAGGAAGAGAGGGGAGCAGCCATGAGCTTCCCAGGAACGGCAAGTGTCTGGGTAAAGTGGGAGGTCAGGATACCCCTGGACTTCGGAGGCCTTCAGACAATCACAGACAGCAGAACCCTGGGAGAGAAGGAAGAGGCAGTGGCGTCTGCCAGCTGCTGGAGCAGAGTGGCCTTGCAGGCAGCTCAGAGGCCCAGGGACTGTCATGGGCAGAGGCATAGGGCTCGGTCCTTGCTGAGGCTGGGCACTGAACAAGGTGGTGCATGAGACAAAGCTTGGAGTCCGGTCATCATCCCCCTCCTCAAGCTGCCACCCTAGCTGGAGCTGGATTCAGGAAACGACAGCCCTTTTTTCTCATGGGGGTGGTACCTGGCTTTGGACAGACCTAAAGAAGGTTCTCTCCAGACCTGGAGGAGGTCCCTGGAAGGCAGCAGGCAGGGAGAGTGTCTGTCCTGACCAGACAGCAAGGGGTGGAGGAGGAGCCGGCTGTGGCTGCATGACCTTGAATGACCTTTGACTCCACAAGCATAGTGTCTGTGTAACATGTGCCTTGACAGTACATCTTGAGGTTTAAACATCATTCTTTAAATCACCCTCCATGATGCCAGGTATCCTACCCCTCAGAGTGAGAGGGCAACTGGCTGGTGTTTTTCAAGCTGACCACCCACAGCCTCACTGAGACACCTCTTATGTCCAGGAGCCAGGTGTCCAGGTCCCTGTGCAACTGTGGTGCCACCGTGTCCTGGACCCTCGCCACCTTGGGGGCCCGTCAGCGCCTCTCTGGAGCCTACAGAGGCACCTGGCAGGCTGGCAGGCAGCTTTTATGTGCCTAGTTAGGGTTTTATGGTGCAGCCGGGAGGATCTGTGTTTGACAAGGCGTGCATGTGGCTGTGGCGTCTGTGTTCCTGGCCAGGCCTGCCTGAGAGCAGAGGCTGGCGGGGTCACCCTGGGGACCGTGCGCCGAAGCTCAGCCACAGAACAGGGGTCCAGGCCATCCTGTCTAAGCCTTGCCCCTCCTGAGATACTCATTTCCATTTGTTCATGAAAAGGCCAGGCTGAGACCGGCCCAGGGGGTGGAGGAAGTGGGGCAGGGAGGCCTCCTGGCCTGGGGGAGTTCTGGGAGTGCGCCTCCAATCCCCTCAGGGCCAGCTCCAGGTCCTGGAAACTCAGAGGACAAGCTGCAGGACCGGCCACCCCCCTAACCCTCTCTCTGTGCCATTTGTATTCCAGTGGGCAAGGTGACAATAAACCTATAAGTAGACAACGTAGTCACAAGATGGTTTCTGGCAGGGTGGCTCTAGGAAAGACAGGAGGCGGGGCCAACTGGGAGGATGTGACAGTGGCAGGTGGTTGGGCTCACCTGGGGAGAAAAGGCCTGTGGAGACGCAATGAAGCTTAGTCACCAACCATCAAAGGGCAGGCGAGGGGACCACTTAGCAGTGAGTTTGGGGTGCTCATGGTGCAGGCTGCAGACCAGAGCCAGGGAGAGGCAGGAGGTGGCAGGGCCAGGCCTGGGTCCTCTTGTTTTTGGTGAGGAATCTGCATTTCTCTTTGATTGGCACTGTGGCACTTGCAGGGCTCACAGTCATGTGAGTCAGGTAATCATTAGGGGAGGTGGGGACACAGTCGGCTGCACACAGCCTAGAGAGATCAGCTCTGCCTGGGCGCTCATGGACAGGGAGTGCCTAGGACCATCCCCACTCACACCTAGTGACCTCTGTCATTCTCAGAAGTGCCCTGATCTGGATGATTAATTATGCGGTCAGCTTCACGATGGGCACCCTCACAGAGGGAGAGATAGTCCTGCCTCCTGGAAGCAGAGGATGTTCACCAGGCAGGCAGCAGGGAAGAGGATTTCAAGTCCTGGAATTAGGAAATGCATAAATGTGCTGGGAATTGCTGAAAGCTCGGTAGGGATAACTCCTGGACTGTCAGGGGAGGGATGCCAAAGAGGCAGGAGTGGGGCTTGAGAAGACTCCGTGGAGTTTGGACTCAACCTTGTAGCCTTGGGTTGTTGAGAGTCACAAGAGAGTTCAAAGTCTGAGAGGAACACAGTCAGGCTTATGTATAGAGAGAACTCGGTGAGGACTCAGGCAGGGGAACCAGGGAAGAGAGGAGCCGAGGCAGGGGTTGAGGAAGGAGGCTGTCATAGTGTCCCAGGCAGGAAGCGTCAGGGACCTGACCTATAGCAGGATCATGGGGTTGCAGAGAAGGATGGATATGGACAACTAATGAGGCGGGCTCAGCGAGGAGGAGCAGATGTGGGAGGGGCATCCTGGGTGGGGCCCAGGTAGGGCATAGGGCTCTGGGTGGAAGCCATGGAAAGCTGGAGAACCCAAGGCGAGGACAGCAGAGCTTGTCTTGTGCACTCAGAGGGTGGCAGGGATGGTTAACGCTCTCCTGCTAAGTGTCTGTATCCTTCTTCTGTATTTCCCAGCCTTCCTTGCAGTTGGTGGAGGCCACGTGGCTAGCTCTTGCCAATGAGAATGTGAGCAAAAGTCAAGTATCACTTCCTGTCCAAGGCAATGTGTAGGGGGTGAGGTCCTCCACATTTCTCACCTCCTGAGCTCTCTAAGATGGCAGAAGAACAAAGCGGAAGCTACTGGATCCCTGACCTCCCATTTGAGGAAGGCTGTCTGACTTACATAGTGATCCTGCAATGACAGTGAAGCTGCTGAGGCTTGGGGACTTGCCACTACTGTCCATGAGAGTCCTGTATCCTGATTGCTCACATGAAGGGCAGTGGGGCAGGAGGAGGTGACAAGGCGCAAGGGCAAGCTCATCCAGAGAGAGGAAGAAGCTGGTTGCTGTCCTCAGTGCCTGTCCCAGATTCGCCAGTCAGGGAGCCCTCCTGCTCCCTGGGGAGACTGAGGAGACACGGGGCTACAGCTGCTCCTTCCAAATTTGCAAGGATGCGAGCTCTTGGGTGTTCATTTCATCTCTGAACTCCTTATGGTTTAGCCTGTGGTCAACTGAGGCAAGGCTGTCCTGGAGGAAGAGTCAGCAGCCAGAGGACTGTCCAGCTGCTGCCATGAGGCCACTGCTCCCCAGGATCAACCACTGCCCCTTTATTCATGCACCTAGCATCCCTGGTGAGCAATTTAGCTTCTCCGCATGGAAGACTCTAAAATGAGTCAGAAGGGAACAGTACAACCTAATCCCAAGGCTCTACCAAACTCTGGACTTTTAATTATAGCACCATTCTGGGACCCATTGAATTTAGAAAACAGAGGCAAATCCTCAGCTACTAGGGCAGTTAATCCAGGCAAAGCAATGCTCTCAGCTTTTTGTATTTAGTGAAAGCCACATTGAGGTTACTGTGGTCAAAATCTAAAGCAGAGATCCGGTGACAGCTGAAGAAAAGAAAGTAAATGATGTTTATTGGGTCAGTTCGGCAAAACTTCTTTCTTATTCTTTTGTTGTTGTTTTTCCTTTCCTAGTATCTTTCTGTAGATTTTTGTCCTGGGAAATCCCACTTAAATAAATATGTGGAGTTTAGTAAGTTCCAGTCTTCTGGGGTGCATCCATTGCCCACATTTATCTTATCCAGTGCTATTCTCCCAAGTCAAATCTTCCCCCGCAAAAGGTAATTTCCATCCTAGCAACGTTTAAGCAGGCCTGGACTCCATCCGTCGCTGTCCTGCCTGGCTATGCTTTGGGAATCTTGTCTCCTCTCTGACCGTCCTTAACATCCCAGTTTGATACATTTCTTCTTGGGCTTTTCCCCCAAGGCATGGATCACTGTTACACTCTGGAACTAGCCTAGCTTCCAGAATGCCTACTGAGAAGTTCAATGTCCTTTATTTCTATTTCTTTCCGTATAACCTTTCTTCTCCAGTTTTTCCCTCTGGCAGTTTTAGGATCTTCTTTTGATTCCCTGTGTTCTCAATCTTCATGCTGATGCATCCTCATGGGTGTTTCTGCTATACATTGTGCTGGCCACTGTGTAGACTCTTTCTGTGTAGAAACACATGTCCTTCCAATCTAAGAAATTTTCTAATTACTCCCTTAGGTTTCTTACATTTGTCCCCTGTTTCCAATCTCTCTCTCTCTTTAAATATTTATTTAGTGTTCAACATTTATTTTACATCCAGGGGTACATGTGAAGATTTGTTACATGGGTAATTGTGTGTTGCTGAGGTTTGGGGTATGAATGATCCCATTATCAAGGTAATGAGCATCAGACCTGATAGATAGTTTTCCCACCCTGCCTCCCCTTTTACTCTCCAGCTTCTTGTAGTTCCCAGAGTCTATTGTTCTAATCTTTTTGTCCATGTGTACTCAATGTTTAGCTCCCATTTATAAATGAGAACGTATGGTATTTGATTTCCTGTTCCTGTGCTTAAGATATTGGTTCCTTTGCTTAAGATATTGGTCACCAGCTGTATCCATGTTGCTGCAGAGGAAATTATTTTTAATGGTTGCATAGTATTCCACAGTGTATAGATTGATTCCATGTCTTTGCTATTGCGAATAGTGCTGTGATGAACATACAAGTGTATGTGCTTTTTGGTAGAACAATTTATTTTCCTTTTGGTGTGCACCTGGTAATGTGATTACTGGGTCAAATGGTAGTTCTGTTTTAAGTACTTTGAGAAATCTCCAAACTAATTTCCATAGTAGCTGAACTAATTTGAATCCCCACCCACAATGTATAAACATTCCCTTTTCTCTACAACCTATCCAACATCTATTATTTATTGACTTTTTAGTAATAGCTATTCTGACCGGGGTGAGATGGTATCTCATTGTGGTTTTTATTTACCTTTCTCAAAACATTAAAAGCCACCTATGACAAACCCACAGCCAACGTCACACTGAATGGGCAAAAGCTGGAAGCTTTGCACTTAAAAAATAGAACAAGACAAGGATACTCATTCTCACCTCTCCTATTGAACATAGTAATGGGAGTCCTAGCCAGAGCAATCAGGAAAGAGAAAGAAATAGAAGGTGTTCAAATAGGAAAATAAGACATCAATTTATCTCTCTTTGCTGATGTTGTGATTCTATACCTAGAAAACCCTAACGACTCTGCCATAAGGCTCCTAGTCTGATAAATCACTTCAGTAAAGTCTCAGGAAGCAAAATCAATGTACAAACATCAGTAGTATTTCTACACACCAATAATGTTCAAGTTGAGAGCCAAATGAAGAATGCAATCCTATTTACAATAGACACACACACACACACACACATACACACACACACACATCCTAGGAATACATTTAACTAAGGAGGTGAAAGATCTCTATAAGGCAAACTACAAAACACTGCTGGAAGAAATCATAGATGATACAAACAAATGGAAAAATATCCCATGCTCATGGATCAGAAGAATTGATATTGTTAAAACAGCTATACTACCTGAAGCAATCTACAGATTCATTGTCATTCCTATCAAAGTACCAATGTCGTTTCAAAGAATTAGAAAAAAACTATTCTAAAATTCATATTGAACCAAAAAAAGAGATCAAATAGCCAAAGCAATCCTAAGCAAAAAGAACAAAGCCAGAGGCATCAAACTATCCAACTTCAAACTATATCACAAGCTATAGTAATCAAAACAGCATGGTATTACTACAAAAGCAGACACATAAACCAATGGAATAGAATAGAGAGCTGAGAAATAAAGCTACACACCTACAACCATCTGATCTTTGACAAAGTCGATAATAACAAACAATGGGGAAAGGACTCCCTATGCCATATGCAGAATAATACAACTGAACCCCTGCCTTTCACTGTATACAAAAATTAGCTCAAAATGGGTTAAAGATGTAAATGTAAGATCCCAAACTATAAGAATCCTAGAAGAAAATCTAGGAAATACCATTCTGGACATTGCCCATGGCAAATAATTTATAACTAAGTCCCCAGGAGAAATTGCAAAAAGGCTGGGCATGGTGGCTCACGCCTCTAATCCCAGCACTTTGGGAGGCCGAGGCAGGCAGATGACCTGAGGTCAGGAGTTAGAGACTAGCCTGCCCAACATGGCAAAACTCTATCTCTACTAAAAATACAAAAAATTAGCCAGGTGTGATGGCAGGTGCCTGTAATCCCAGCTACTCGGGAAGCTGAGACAGGAGAATCACTTGAACCCCAGAGGCAGAGGTTGCAATGAGCTGAGATGGTACCACTGCACTCCAGCCTGGGTGACAAGAGCAAAACTGCATCTAAAAAAAAAAAAAGAGAAAAAGAAAAAGGAAAAAAATAGAAATTGCAACAAAAAGAAAAATTGACAAGTGGGACCTAATTAAACAGCTTCTGCACAGAAAAATAAACTATCAACAGAGTAAGCAGACAACCTATAGAAGGGGAGAAAATATTCACAAACAACACATCCAACAAAGGTTGAATATCCAGAATTTGTAAGGAACTTCAATAATTCAGTAAGCAAAAAACAAAGAATCTCATTTAAAAATGGGCAAAGGATATGAACAGACACTTCTCAAAAGAAGACATACATGTGGTCAGCAAATATATGAAACAATGCCAATCTTTTTTTGTTGCAGTTCTAGTTTCTGGCAAATTTTTTAAACTTTTATTTCCAAATGTCTTTGTTGTTTAAAAGATTTTAATTATTATGTATTTTTATTTCTAATAATCCTTTTTTATTATCAGTTTAATTCTTATACCTTCTTGTTCTTTTTTTATGCAATTTTTTTTCCCTCTAGCCTCTCTGAGAATCTTAATGCAAGTCTATTGGAGGTCTTCTTTTGCTTCCTCCATCACCTCTGTTTTATTTGGCATCTGTCTTTCATGCTGCAGACTTTCCTCAAATGCCTGAGGATCCTTTTCCATTCATTCAAATTGAAGAGATAGTCACTAGGAACCCAAGAATGAAACAAAACAAACAAGACAAAATCTACAAGAAGTCACAAGAAAGTTCAGTAATGTGGCTAGATACATTTCCCAAAAGCCAGAAAGCTTATAAAAATGATATCTAACTAGAAAAATAGTAGAAGATCAGATGTCACTCACAATGAGGGACCCAGGAATTATGCTAGCAAATAATAGAAATTCTTTTGTATTAGTCAGGGTTCTCCACAGGAACTGAACCAATAGGCTATATATAGATATACCTAATAGAATAGATTTATTATGAGAATTGGCTCACACATTTATAGAGGCCAAAAAGTCCCAAGATCTGCCATCTGCAAGCTGGACACCCAGGAAAGACACTGGTGTAAATCAGTCTTGATGTTCAGGGTGCTGATGATGTAAGTCCCAGATTGAGCCCAAAAGCTGAGAACCAAGACCAC
The DNA here is from genome assembly GCF_009828535.3 of Hylobates moloch. Lineage (NCBI taxonomy): Eukaryota > Metazoa > Chordata > Mammalia > Primates > Hylobatidae > Hylobates > Hylobates moloch. The sequence goes on from NW_026652278.1 coordinate 81,578,029, forward strand.
CGACCTCTGAAGGCAGGAGAATATGGATGTCCCAACTCAAGCAGAGAGAATGGCTCTCCCTTCCTCTGCCTGTTTATTCTAATCAGGACCTCGAGGGATTGGACGATGCCCACCCACACTGGGAAGGGCCATCTGCTTTACTCAGTTCCTCCATTCAAATGTGAATCTTTTCTGGAATTACCCTCACAGAAACACTCAGCAATGATACTTTACCAGCTGTCTGGACACCCCTTAGCCAAGTCAAGTTAGCACATCAAGTTAACCATCACAGACTTCTTGGTGACAACACGAATGCCTCATTAAAATCTCTAAGATAAGAACTGATTCATACATGGAAAGAATTAACATTGTATTCATTTTAGTCCTCTGAAATTTAATCTATAAATCCAATGCAATTCCAATTAAAATTCTGGAAGGTTTTTTTTAATAAACTAAACAAAATGGTTATAAAATTATATAGAAGAATAAAAGTGTATGAATAACTAACACACTTTGAAAAAGAAGAGCATCTATTAAAAAGCCAGTAGGGTTAGATAGGAGGAATAAGGTCAAGAGATCTTACTGTACAACATGATGATTGTAGTAAATAACAATGCATTGATTCTTGAAAGTTGCGCAGAGTAGAGTTTAATTGTCTCATCACAAAAAGATAAGTATGTGAAGTAATGCATGTTAATTAGCTCATTTAGCCATTCCACAATGTATACATATTTCAAAGCAACATGTTGTATGTCACAAATATATATAATATTTGTCAACTAAAAATAAATTTAAAATCCACTAGAACTGACAAATGAGTGTAACAAAGTTGTAGAATACAAGCTTAATGTAAAAAATTGTGTATCTACCAAATAAAAAAATCAGAAATTAAAATTGGAAAACAGCCCCATTTATAATAGGATCGAAAAATGTGAAACATCTAAGGATACATCTGATAAAGAAAGACTAGGATACTGACAATTCTAGGTCATTGTTGAGAGAAATTAAAGATCTAAACAAATGGTGAGAAACACTGTATTCACAGATCAGAAAACTTAATATTAAGATGTCGATTTTCCTCAAATTGATTTACAGATTCAATGCTATGCTAATAAAAATCTGAAAGGATTTTTTTTCATAAGACTGAGAAACAATTCTAAAATTCATATGGAAATCCAAAGGACCTGGAATAACCAAAACCCTGAAAAAGAAGAACAAGTTTGGAAAACTAACATTTACCAATTTCAAAACTTACAGAACTGCAGTAATCAAAACAGTGTAGTATTTGTGTCAAGACAGACAGACTATGGGACAAAGTAAAGAGCCCAGAAATGGACTCACACATACATAGCCAACTGATTTTGAAAATGATACTAAGACAATTCAGTGAAGAAAAGATAGTATTTTGAGCAAAGGGTGATGGAGTAATTGTATATCCATATGCACAAAAAGCTTTGATCCACACCTCATTCTCATCACATATGTAACAAAAATAAACTTAAAGAGGGAGCCAAGATGGCCAAATAGGAACAGCTCCAATCTACAGCTCCCAGCATGAATGATGCAGAAGACCGGTGATTTCTGCATTTCCATCTGAGGTACCAGGTTCATCTCAGTAGGGAGTGCCAGACAGTGGGCGCAGGACAGTGGCTGCAGTGCACTGTGCACGAGCCGAAGCAGGGCGAGGCATTGCCTCACTCGGGAAGTGCAAGGGGTCAGGGAGTTCCTTTTCCTAGTCAAAGAAAGGGGTGACAGACGGCACCTGGTAAATCAGGTCAGTCCCACCCTAATACTGTGCTTTTCTGACGGGCTTAAAAAACGGCACAACAGGAGATTATATCCCGCAGCTGGCTTGGAGGGTCCTACGCCCATGGAGTCTCACTGATTGCTAGCACAGCAGTCTGAGATCAAACTGTAAGGTGGCAGCCAGGCTGGCGGAGAGGCGCCCGCCATTGCCCAGCCTTGCTTAGGTAAACAAAGCAGCCAGGAAGCTCGAACTGGGTGGAGCCCACCACAGCTTAAAGAGGCCTGCCTGCCTCTGTAGGCTCCACCTCTGGGGCAGGGCACAGACAAACAAAAAGACAGCAGTAACCTCTGCAGACTTAAATGTCCTTGTCTGACAGCTTTGAAGAGAGTAGTGGTTCTCCCAGCACGCAGCTGGAGATCTGAGAACAGGCAGACTGCCTCCTCAAGTGGGTCCCTGACCCCTGACCCCCGAGCAGCCTAACTGGGAGGCACCCGCAAGTAGGGGCAGACTGACCTCACATGGCTGGGTACTCCTCTGAGAAAAAACTTCCAGAGGAATGATCAGGCAGCAGCATTCACGGTTCACGAAAATCTGCTGTTCTGCAGCCTCTGCTACTGTTACCCAGGCAAACAGCGTCTGGGGTGGACCTCTAGCAAACTCCAACAGACCTGCAGCTGAGGGTCCTGTCTGTTAGAAGGAAAACTAACAAAGAGAAAGGACATCCACACCAAAAACCCATTTGTACATCACCATAATCAAAGACCAAAAGTAGATAAAACCACAAAGATGGGGAAAAAACAGAGCAGAAAAACTGGAAACTCTAAAAAGCAGAGCACCTCTCCTCCTCCAAAGGAACGCAGTTCCTCACCAGCAATGGAACAAAGCTGGATGGAGAATGACTTTGACGAGTTGAGAGAAGAAGGCTTCAGACAATCAAACTACTCCGAGCTACAGGAGGAAATTCAAACCAAAGGCAAAGAAGTTAAAAACTTAGAAAAAAATTTAGACAAATGTATAACTAGAATAACCAACACAGAGAAGTGCTTAAAGGAGCTGATGGAGCTGAAAGCCAAGGCTCGAGAACTATGTGAAGAATACAGAAGCCTCAGGAGCTGATGCAACCAACTGGAAGAAAGGGTATCAGTGATGGAAGTTGAAATGAATGAAATGAAGTGAGAAGGGAAGTTTAGAGAAAAAAAGAATAAAAAGAAATGACCAAAGCCTCCAAGAAATATGGGACTATGTGAAAAGACTAAATCTACGTCTGATTGGTGTACCTGAAAGTGATGGGGAGAATGGAACCAAGTTGGAAAACACTCTGCAGGATATTATCCAGAAGAACTTCCCCAATCTAGCAAGGCAGGCAACATTCAGATTCAGGAAATACAGAGAACGCCATGAAGATACTCCTCGAGAAGAGCAACTCCAAGACACATAATTGTCAGATTCACCAAAGTTGAAATGAAGGAAAAAATGTTAAGAGCAGCTGAAGAGAAAGGTCAGGTTACCCACAAAGGGAAGCCCATCAGACTAACAGCGGATCTTTTGTCAGAAAATCTAAAAGCCAGAAGAGAGTGGGGACCAATATTCAATGTTCTTAAAGAAAAGAATTTTCAACCCAGAATTTCATATCCAGCCAAACTAAGCTTCATAAGTGAAGGAGAAATAAAATCCTTTACAGACAAGCAAATGCTAAGAGATTTTGTCACCACCAGGCCTGCCCTAAAAGAGCTCCTGAAGGGCGCACTAAACATGGAAAGGAACAACCTGTACCAGCCACTGCAAAATCATGCCAAATTGTAAAGATCATCGAGGCTACAAAGAAACTGCATCAACTATCAAGCAAAATAACCAGCTAACATCATAATGACAGTATCAAATTCACACATAACAATATTAACTTTAAATGTAAATGGACTAAATGCTCCAATTAAAAGGCACAGACTGGCAAATTGGATAAAGAGTCAAGACCCATCAGTATGCTGTATTCAGGAAACCCATCTCAAATGCAGAGACACACATAGGCTCAAAATAAAAGGATGGAGGAAGATCTACCAAGCAAATGGAAAACAAAAAAAGGCAGGGGTTGCAATCCTAGTCTCTGATAAAACAGACTTTAAACCAACAAAGATCAAAAGAGACAAAGAAGGCCATTACCTAATGGTAAAGGGATCAATTCAACAAGAAGAGCTTACTATCCTAAATATATATGCACCCAATACAGGAGCACCCAGATTCATAAAGCAAGTCCTGAGTGACCTACAAAGAGACTTAGACTCCCACACAATAATAATGGGAGACTTTAACACCCCACTGTCAACATTAGACAGATCAATAAGAGAGAAAGTTAACAAAGATACCCAGGAATTGAACTCAGCTCTGCACCAAGCAGACCTAATAGACATCTACAGAACTCTCCACCCTAAATCAACAGAATATAAATTTTTTTCAGCACCACACCACACCTATTCCAAAATTGATCACATAGTTGGAAGTAAAGCTCTCCTCAGCAAATGTAAAAGAACAGAAATTAAAACAAACTGTCTCTCAGACCACAGTGCAATCAAACTAGAACTCAGGATTAAGAAACTCACTCAAAACCGCTCAACTACATGGAAACTGAACAACCTGCTCCTGAATGACTACTGGGTACATAACGAAATGAAGGCAGAAATAAAGATGTTCTTTGAAACCAACGAGAACAAAGACACAACATACCAGAATCTCTGGGTCACATTCAAAGTGTGTGTAGAGGGAAATTTTTAGCACTAAATGCCCACAAGAGAAAGCAGGAAAGATCCAAAATTGACACCCTAATATCACAATTAGAAGAACTAGAAAAGCAAGAGCAAACGCGTTCAAAAGCTAGCAGAGGGCAAGAAATAACTAAAATCAGAGCAGAACTGAAGGAAATAGAGACACAAAAAACCCTTCAAAAATTAATGAATCCCACTTTGGGAGGCCAAGGAGGGTGGATCATGAGGTCAGGAGATCGAGACCACGGTGAAACCCCGTCTCTACTAAAAAATACAAAAAATTAGCTGGGCGTGGTGGCGGGTGCCTGTAGTCCCAGCTACTTGGAGAGGCTGAGGCAGGAGAATGGCGTGAACCCGGGAGGCGGAGCTTGCAGTGAGCTGAGATTGCACCACTGAACTCCAGCCTGGGCGACAGAGCGAGACTCCATCTCAAAAAAAAAAAAAAAAATTAATGAACCCAGGAGCTGGTTTTTTGAAAAGATCAACAAAATTGATAGACCGCTAGCAAGACTAATAAAGAAGAAAAGAGAGAAGAATCAAATAGATGCAATAAAAATTGATAAAGGGGATATCACCACAGATCCCACAGAAATACAAACTAGTATCAGAGAATACTACAAACACCTCTATGCAAATAAACTAGAAAATCTAGAAGAAATGGATAAATTCCTCGACAAATACACCCTCCCAAGACTAAACCAGGAAGAAGTTGAATCTCTGAATAGACCAATAACAGGCTCTGAAATTGTGGCAATAATCAATAGCTTACCAACCAAAAACAGTCCAGGACCTGATGGATTCACAGCCGAATTCTACCAGAGGTACAAGGAGGAACTGATACCATTCTTTCTGAAACTGTTCCAAACAATAGAAAAAGAGGGAATCCTCTCTAACTCATTTTATGAGGCCAGCATCATCCTGATACCAAAGCTGGGCAGAGACACAACCAAAAAAGAGAATTTTAGACCAATATCCTTGATGAACATTGATGCAAAAATCCTCAATAAAATATTGGCAAACCGAATCCAGCAGCACATCAAAAAGCTTATACACCATGATCAAGTGGGCTTCATCCCTGGGATGCAAGGCTGGTTCAACATACGCAAATCAATAAATGTAATCCAGCATATAAACAGAACCAAAGACAAAAACCACATGATTATCTCAATAGATGCAGAAAAGGCCTTTGACAAAATTCAACAACCTTCATGCTAAAAACTCTCAACAAATTAGGTATTGATGGGACGTATCTCAAAATAGTAAGAGCTATCTATGACAAACCCACAGCCAATATCATACTGAATGGGCAAAAACTGGAAGCATTCCCTTTGAAAACTGGCACAAGACAGGGATGCCCTCTCTCACTACTCCTATTCAACATAGTGTTGGAAGTTCTGGCCAGGGCAATAAGGCAGGAGAAGGAAATAAAGGGTATTCAATTAGGAAAAGAGGAAGTCAAATTGTCCCTGTTTGCAGATGACATGATTGTATATCTAGAAAACCCCATTGTCTCAGCCCAAGATCTCCTTAAGCTGATAAGCAACTTCAGCAAAGTCTCAGGATACAAAATCAATATACAAAAATCACAAGCATTCTTATACACCAATAACAGACCAACAGAGAACCAAATCATGAGTGAACTCCCATTCACAATTGCTTCAAAGAGAATAAAATACCTAGGAATCCAACTTACAAGGGATGTGAAGGACCTCTTCAAGGAGAACTACAAACCACTGCTCAATGAAATAAAAGAGGATAAAAACAAATGGAAGAACATTCCATGCTCATGCGTTGGAAGAATCAATATTGTGAAAATGGCCATACTGCCCAAGGTAATTTATAGATTCAATGCCATCCCCATCAAGCTACCAATGACTTTCTTCACAGATTGGAAAAAAACTACTTTAAAGTTCATATGGAACCAAAAAAGAGCCTGCATCGCCAAGTCAATCCTAAGCCAAAAGAACAAAGCTGGAGGTATCACACTACCTGACTTCAAACTATACTACAAGGCTACAGTAACCAAAACAGCATGGTACTGGTACCAAAACAGAGATATAGATCAATGGAAAAGAGCCCTCAGAAATAACGCCGCATATCTACAACTATCTGATCTTTGACAAACCTGACTAAAACAAGAAATGGGGAAAGGATTCCCTATTTAATAAATGGTGCTGGGAAAACTGGTTTGCCATATGTAGAAAGCTGAAACTGGATCCCTTCCTTACACCTTATACAAAAATTAATTCAAGATGGATTAAAGACTTAAATGTTAGACCTAAAACCATAAAAACCCTAGGTGAAAACCTAGGCATTACCATTCAGGACATAGGCATGGGCAAGGACTTCATGTCTAAAACACCAAAAGCAATGGCAACAAAAGCCAAAATTGACAAATGGGATCTAATTAAACTAAAGAGCTTCTGCACAGCAAAAGAAACTACCATCAGAGTGAACAGGCAACCTACAAAATGGGAGAAAATTTTCGCAACCTACTCATCTGACAAAGGGCTAATATCCAGAATCTACAATGAACTCAAACAAATTTACAAGAAAAAAACAAACAACCCCATCAAAAAGTGGGCGAAGGACACAAACAGACACTTCTCAAAAGAAGACATTAATGTAGCCAAAAAACACATGAAAAAATGCTCATCATCACTGGCCATCAGAGAAATGCAAATCAAAACCACAGTGAGATACCATCTCACACCAGTTAGAATGGCCATCATTAAAAAGTCAGGAAACAACAGGTGCTGGAGAGGATGTGGAGAAATAGGAACACTTTTACACTGTTGGTGGGACTGTAAACTAGTTCAACAATTGTGGAAGTCAGTGTGGCGATTCCTCAGGGATCTAGAATTAGAAATACCATTTGACCCAGCCATCTCATTACTGGGTGTATACTCAGAGAACTATAAATCATGCTGCTATAAAGACACATGCACACGTATGTTTATAGCAGCACTATTCACAATAGCAAAGACTTGGAACCAACCCAAATGTCCAACAATGATAGACTGGATTAAGAAAATGTGGCACATATACACCATGGAATACTATGCAGCCATAAAAAATGATGAGTTCATGTCCTTTGTAGGGGCATGGATGAAACTGGAAAACATCATTCTCAGTAAACTATCGCAAGGACAAAAAACCAAACACCACATGTTCTCACTCATAGGTGGGAATTGAACAATGAGAACACATGGACACAGGAAGGGGAACATCACACTCTGGGGACTATTGTGGGGTGGGGGGAGGAGGGAGGGATAGCATTAGGAGATATACCTAATGCTAAATGATCAGTTAATGGATGCAGCACACCAACATGGAACATGTATACATATGGAACAAACCTGCACATTGTGCACATGTACCCTAAAACTTAAAGTATAATAATAATAAAATAAAATAAAAACTTAAAAGGCATCACTGACTTACAAGTAAAACCAAAAGTATAAACTTTCTAGAAAAAAATTTCTAGAAGAAAAATAGGAGACAGAAAATAAGAGATTGGGAGAAAATATTTGTAAACTGCCTATCTCATAATTTGTGTTGAGAAAATATTAAAAACTCTTAAAAGTCAACAATAAAAAAAAATCAACCCAATTAAAAACTGGCAAAAGATCTGATCAGATGATTTGCCAATAAAGTTATGGCAAATAGCACATGAAAAAAATGCTAAAGAGAATCAGTCATTAAGGAAATGCAAATTAAAATCACAATGAGACAGCAGTCTTCCTCTATCAGAATGTCTAAAATTGAAAAAAAAATTACTGACAATATCACATGTTGGTGAGGATGTGGAGCAATAGGAACTCTCATTAGTAATTGATAGGAATGCAAAACAGTATAGACACTTTGTAAAACACTTTGGTAGTTTCTTATAAAACTCCACTTGCCTGATGACCCAGCATTCCCACACCTAGGTATTTACTCAAGCGAACTGAAAACTTCCTTCCACAAAAAAACTTGCGATTGCTTGTCGTGGTGTTACTCATAATCAACAAAAGCTAGGAATAATGAAGATATCCTTCAACAGGTAAATGGATCAACAAACTGTGGTACAGCCATACAGTGGAATAAAACTCAGAAATAAAAAGGAATAAACCACTGACTTAATAACAATAAGGATAAATTTCAAATACATGTGTCTAAGTAAAAGAAGTTAGACCCAAAAGATGCCACTGATGTGACATTCTAAAAAAAGCAAAATTATAGAATGGGAAAGATCAATAGTTGCCAGGAGCTGGGGGAGGGGAGAAGGTCTGACCACAAGAAGGCCTCAATAGAGAGTGTTTAGGGGGATGGAACGTTCTGCATGCTACTCGAGTGATAGAAACTTGACTCTATGCCTTTGTCAAAGTCCATAGAACCGTACACCACAAAGAGTGCACCTAGCATTGAGCAAAGAAGGTAAGAAACAGAATGAAATATCTCAATGCCGTATATGTAAATTAGAAATTCACACATGTACAATACAATATATATTTTAAGAAATTATATTAAGTACGTCATAATGACTGCTTATGGGGAGACAGGATTGTGGCTTGAGGATAAAGGGGAAACAGACTAAAACAATAGAGAACCTTGCATGGGCCAATGGTGAGAGTGTGCGCTGAGCTGAGAAGTTTAATGAATTCAAACGTTTCTATTTGAAATCCAAACAAAACAAAATATAAAACTAAAATTTGGACTAAGGCACAAAAAGCTGATTGGATGCTCTGAGTCCCAGGCATGTGTGTGAGTGAGGGCTGGGGCTGGTCTATTGAGAGCCTTCCCAGTAGTGTGATTAGGAGGGACTTGGTCATCCATTGAGGGACCCCAAATGTCAGTTCATTTTCTCTTGGACAGCTCTGGAGCTTCCATCTCCTCTCAGGGGAGGGGCAGATGTAGCTGACAGGCTTAAGGGAGTGGAGGAGGGAAAGGGCGGAGGATGTGAAGGCTCATCTGGAAGTTCGCTTCATCCCTTTTGGAGTAAGGCACTTACACAAGTCCTTAGCAGTAACTCACGTCCTTGAATCCAGAGCGTCTTCTCTCCAGGTTCCCCAGGACGGATACTGCGAGTGATCTGAGGGCTCTGGGAAGAAACTCACCTGGCTCTGCTGGGTATGGAGAGGATAGGAGAATGCTTTCTTTCTTATTCAGAGTTCCACAAAACCTCTGTTTTTAGCTCCACATCTCATTCCCACTTTATCGTTCCTGGAACCTCCAATTCCAGAGCCTGTACAAGGTGTTACTGAGCCAGATTGCAGGCTTCTTACTGTCTTCCTTGCTGTAGGCTTAGCTTTCACCTTTCTAACTTCTCCAAATTTTGACATCTCTTATCCGCTGCCACCTCTCTTTTTCTTTTCTCCTTCATAGATTTATGGATTTTAATTCCATTTAGCCATTTTACTGGAATTTTGGGGAATAAGTGGACACAATGCCACTTTTATCTGCTATATTTACTTGAAGACAACACCATGCTATTTTGCTGGGCCTCCATTTTCTCCTTCTTGATGTGGGGGTTAATGGCACTATGGTGAAATGAACTCAGGACCACAGCCAGGTGTGGAGGAGACAGGACAAGATGAGAAGGTAAACGTACCTAGTTTGGATTCCCAGCTCCACTGCATACTGCCTAGCTGAGTTTGAGCAAGTCGCTCACCCTTCGTGAGCCTCAGTTTCCTCGGTAGTAAAATGGAGGTGTTCATACTGCTTCTACCCAGTTCCACAAGGCATATAGTAGGTGTTCATTCTATACTATTTTTCTTTCCCTAAGGGAATGCATAAACCGGCAGTCTCAACACTATCATGGAGAGATTTGTTATACGTGGCAATTATGGCAATGGGATCCAAATGAGTGTCTGAAGCAGGGCAGGGTCCAGTGAGAATTTTTCCTAAGCAAAGTCTCTCCCACTGCTCTGCCCTGTTGCTCAGGGGTGGAAGCAGATTCCAGACCCACTATCTGAACTCTGGGGGCCATCAGGAGATTTCCGGCAAAGCTGGGATTTTTTCCAGGCACAAGCAGGAGCCCATAGGTCTGAGTACCATGGGGGCGGGAGGGAGGGAGCAAGGAGCCCTTTCCTTCGTGTGTCATGGTGTGGGGGTGGGTGGGGGTGTGTTGCCCACTGGGTGGCAACTGATAACAGACCTTTTAGGTAGAGAACAGAAGTTCCTTGAAATCTTGAGAGTTGAGAGATTCCAGAAAGACCTTGCCATCCTGAAGAAGTGATACGTGGGTTTCCAAATATGCATGTTCCCTGGGTCATTTTTCTGCTTAGCTGCATGCATGTGAGACATGAGCTTTATGTCACAAGGGTTCCAATGGTATGATGCATCTTAGATCTTGTCCTGGTTCTGCCAGGAATTTGGGCCAGCCCCTTCCTCCCTCTCTGAGCTTACTTTTTTCATTTGTAAGAAGGGCAAATATACAGCAAGTGCACTCCTCATGTGCACAGCTCCAGTGATCTCTGGCGTACTTTCCAAGTCTTCAGATGTGTTTGGAACACTGAGCTCATATATCCATCTTCAGGTTGACCCAGTGGAAGATTCTTCATGTAATTACTTTGCTGATGGCTTTTAATCCCTTAAGAGACAGATATTCTTTCTGGGACCATGACACTGTTTTGGCACAAGTCTGTGGGGTCTGGAGGCATACCCATGGTCAAAAACATCCTCCTTTGGTGGGGATAACAGAAAAATAGTAGTGGTGATGGAGAAACACAGAGATGTGTGCCAAGTCCTGCCAGGTGCAAGTCATCTCATCATCCTGACACAGGATTGCCAGTGTCTCTCTGATCAGTAAATGGGACACATGTAGCAATTGTGCCTCTCTGTCACGGGGCCAGACCCTTGGGAAGAGTGAGGAAATCATTTATCCTGTGATGGTCAATGTGAGAAGAGATGGAGGTGAGAGTGAGAGGACAGAGGGAGACCTGATCAGGTGACCATCTGCCTCCTCTTCCGGTCAGTGATGCTCCTTCAATGCTGACCACCTGGGGCTGAGAACACACGTGGCCAGTCAACTCTCTGGGTCCTCCATCCATGAGCTTTGTCATGGGACACCCCAAGGATAGACATCGTTTCCCATGCAGCACCATGGGGGATGCTTGGTCCCCTGGAGAAGGGCCAGATTTCTCTGGGGCTTTGTGAGGACTCCTGTGGGCAGGGCAAGATGAAGCTCGGACCAACAGCTGCATCGTGGGGCCAGCACCTCCACCCCCAGGCAACTTTCTGTGGATTATGAGTCTTTAAATTCCATTGAGTCTCATCAACATGGGATACTTTGCAGGAAGAGGCTTCTTCTGTGACCTCCCATGAGCCACATACATACTCATGGAAGGGCTGTTGACTTGGTTTCAGCCTGAAGTTATTTTGTGAAGCAAAAAAATAGTGATCAAACACATCCATTCATCAGCGACAGTTTGGAAAATGTCAAGTAGAAAAGAAAATATAATTCTCATTCCTATCACACAAAGTTAGCTCCCATTTTGATGCTGTTCCATTCTTGACTTTTCCTGTGGATGTTTTTGTCCTTTTACACAGCCGTGATTATACAATTACACACTTTTTTTCTCTTTTTCAACTTTTATTTTAGGTTCAGGGGGTATATGTGCAGGTTTGTTACATGGGTAAATTACGTGTTGCTGGAGTTTGCTGTACAAATAATTTCATTACCCAGCTAGTGAGCATAGTACCTGATAAGTAGTTTTTTGACCCTCATCCTTCTCCCAACCTCCACCCTCAAGTAGGCCTCCATGTCTGTTGTTCCCAACTTTGTGTCCACATGTATTCAATGTTTAGTTTCTACTTATAAGCGAGAACGTGTGGTATTTTGTTTTCTGTTCTTGTGTTAATTCACTTAGGATAATGGCCTCCAGCTGCACCCATGTTGCTGTAAAGGACATGATCTTGTGCTTTTTTACGGCTGCATAGTATTTTATGGTACATGTGTACTACATTTTCTCTATTTAGTCCACTGTTGACGAGCATTTAGGTTGATTTCATGTCTTTGCTATTGTGAATGGAATTGCACTCTTTCATATCAAGATTTCATATTTTTTACTGGATGCATAAACATATTCCCATGTGCTTACAAATTTTTGCTACAGATCGTGGCTGAGGACATACAGTAGATTAATTGGCCAATCCTCTATTTTTGGTTAACTGGTCTATTGTAAGCTTCGGCTGTTATGAATAATACTGAAGTCACCATTTTCGTGTATTTTTGGAAAACCCAGGATCAATTCTTTAAGGTCATTCCCAGAGTGGAGTACGTACACGTTTAAGTTCTTGGTTTCCTAAGGGAAAGGCCAACCTTAGGATTCCAATTTCCATGTGCCCAGGGAAGCAGCATGAGTTCTCTGCTCACAAAACTCCTTGTCCAAGACGAGCAGATTGGTCTGAGTCTGACTATGAGCTATATTACTAGCCTCCTCCTCCCCTCCCCGCTTCCCCTCTATGCTTCTCTCTTGGTGAGGGCTGTGGGCAGCAGTGGTCTGTGAGGGTCTTGAAGAGCATTCTGGGCTGTGGGTGCTTCCTTAGGCTTAAACAATTCCACTGGAAGCTATTGCCCCTGAGCATGCTGGTCCCGGCCCGTGGAAAGCCTGTCAGGTCAACACACGTGAGCAGCCTTTGTTCCCCAGTGTGGCCCCACAGAAACAGAGTGACTAATGACAGTTCCTTCCTGTCTCTTCAAAGTTCAGCAGGGGCTCCCAGGTTCAAAGGATGGTGTCTGACTCACTTTTTCCCATTCCCCAAAGGCAACTGCAACTGAACAACACTGAAAACACCTCTTACCCTGCCCAAACAGACCCCACCCTGGGGGGATTACTTAGTCCAGGGTCCAGGCAGAGCTAGCAAAAACAGCAGCCTCCCCACCAGGGACAGGCACAAGCTGCTTTGGGAAGGATGCCTCCTCCCCAGCCCAGGGGCCCCCCGGGGACATCAGACTTTTCTTCCAACCTGCCTCCCGCTTCGTCCTTCCACTTCAGTTGTTGCATATTCTACTGTTGGCTTTAATTTTCCTTTGTATATGAGCACTGGAGAGAGAGCTGGTCTGGGAGTCTCCATACCTGATGGTGAGGCCAGGAGCCTGTGGTCACCAGGGCTTGGTCAAGGACTGGGAAAGTGAACTTTACTAGAGGAGGACACATTTTTCAGGAGAAAGGAAGGTTCCAAGCCAACTTTGCAACCTCACAGACTTGGCTGTGTAGCTGAGCTTCATGGGAAGGTCCCAGTGTTGTCATGCAAGAATTGTGGCTGCACTTCCATGCCCAGGGTTGGAGGTCCACCCTCAACAAAGACTTCCATGCTGGAGCACAGGTGACAACTACTTGGCCACCACTAGAGGCACAGATCACAGCCTAGCAAAAACAATCTGTTGCATTTGTGGATCACTTTGTTCTTTTCACTTACTTCGAGTCTTTTTAGGAATAAAGAAGGACCTAGGTAAATAATTATCCTCTTTCTTATGGGAACAAACCATCTGTCTCCCAGAGAGTCCACCCACTGTCCATCCTTTCACCCGAAGGAGCCAGCAGAGCAAGGTGAGAACTTTCTTTGCATACAGTGAGTCCAATGTTTAGATGTCCCAAGTGTCTTCTTTCCAGATTAAACATTTCCTTCCTTCACTTGTTTCCATGTGACCTGGATCCTACCTGCTCACTCTTCCTAGGACGAGTCCCTTTCCCTCATAGAATGTGGGTGGAAAACTACACAAGTCTTTAGTCCAACCCCCAGCACCCTAGGGGAGCTATTGGTACTCATGCTCTGGATACCCTGTGCCTCCAGACTCCATCACACTCCAGCTTTGAGGAGTGTGGGCAGCCACAGCCCACCATGCTCTTAGACCCAGTTTGCACTCAGTGAGTATTCTCAGGTCTTTAATATGAATGTCTGGGCTACTAAGCTAAGACACTAGTCTTATCTCCATATTCAACTTTTATTTATTGTATTTTGTCTCAATTGTACCTAGAAGACTGGCACTGAAGAGACCAATCATCTCCAACAAATCTCTATGATCATGACATAAGATGCAGTTCCTGGAGTTGCTGCCAGGCATAGTGATGCTTGTGAACTGGGAGGTGTGAAGATCCACATGGAGCTTCCAAGGTATGTGTGAGAGATGGGGAGGATGGGAGTGGAACAAGCTCTTTGCAGCTGGGACTTGTTTACAAAACACACAGCATTGCATCAATATTGACCCATCACAATTCCCTACTGATTAAGGACATAAACCATGTTGCAGAGGAAGCTTTAAAGAAATGCAAGCAGGTACATTGAAAAGATGTTCCCCCAAAGTAAACTTTTCAAACAGAATAATATTGACAACGTTCTCGGTGTTCCTTGACTTCTTCTCACTGTCTGTGCTGCTCAGAGCTCCATCTTTACAAAGCCACTAGCCTTGCAGCTGGTGCTGATTAGGAGAGCGTTGACAGCATGGTTTTCTCTTCCTACTAACTATGGGGTTGGAAACAAACATTGATTGAGTTTTTACCAGGTAGCAAACTCCTGCTAGGCATTCTACATACTTGATTCCACCACCACTGGTAGTCTTCACTATAACACTGTGAAATACGTTCTTTTCCCCATTTCATTTACAGGAAAGCTGAGGGTCACAGAGGTGAAGTCATTTGCCTATGTTGACAAAGCTGCTCATGACAGAGTTTGGATGGGAATGCAGAGCTTCTTGATTCAAAAGCCCATGCTTTGTCTACTGCTTCAGACTCTAGACCAGTGCTGTCCAATAGAAATAGAAGGCAAGCCACAAATATGAACCAAATGTGTCACGTCGTATTTTCTCATAGCCACATTGAAAAAGAGAAAACCAGATAACATTAAGTTTAATCGTATGTGCTATTTAACTTAATGGATCCAAAACATTAGTATTTTAACATGTAATCAATATAAAAATTATGAGTTTTATATTCTGTTTTTGTTGTAAGTCTGGAACCCATTGTGTAATTTGCATGTGCAGCACATCTCAATTAGGACTGGCCACATTTCAAGTGCTTAGTAGCCACATATGGTAGTTGGCTACCATATTAGACAGCTCAGCTATAAAATATAAAAATAGCTGCTTTGTTTTTCTCTCCTAGATATTCTTGAAAGAGAATTATTTTTTTCTTAATGTTTTTCATTGCATTTGAACGTTATAAGAAAGTCAATAAATTATTACTGAGTAAGAATAAAAGTAGATTTTTACTCAAATTATTCTGCTCAGGCTGCCACGACAAAAATCCTACAAACTGGGTGGCTTAAGCAACAGAAATTTATTTTCTCATAGTCCTGGAGGGTGGGAGTGTGAGATCAGGTGCCAGCATGGTTGGGTTTGATGAGGGCTGTCTTCCTGGCTTGCAGACAGCCGCCTTCTCACCGGGTCCTCAGGTGGTGGAGAGAGAAAAGTGTGGTATCTCTTTTTATAAAAGCTCTAGTCCCATCATGAGGGCCTTCAATCAGACCTCATCTAACCCTAATTACCTCCCCAAGTCTCCTCCAAATACAATCACCAGTGCAGGCTAGGGCTTTAGGGCTTCAACATCGGAATTTGGGGGAGACACAAACATTCAGTTCACAACATCACTGAATAAAACACAAGGTAAGAAAATTTCTCACAGTGCTCCGTGATGCAAAATGTCCTCGGGTAACCTCTGAGGATAATGTAGAAACTTCTGTTAGTGTGTATTGTGAGGCCGGCATATTGCAGATGTGCCCCTGCAAAGTAAAGATTTCCATGAAAACCCTACTCTTTACAAATCTACAGTCATTTTTTCCTCAATTCTTATACCAAAGGAGGTGTCTTTAACCCAGTTTTTAAGATTCAGACATGGAGGTTCTGAGATTGAGTGATATTTGGAATTTCTATAGCATGTATTTGGAACCCAAGACACACAGGTGGACAGAGCAGGAGCCAGGGCCTCCCCCACAGCCTTCTGAGCCCAGGCTGTCTCCTATGGCCAGTGCCTGCTGCTTTGGTTGAGAACAGTTGCTGACGGCATGTTGCTATCTCCCATGGAAACTGAGGTCAGCCTGGGCCCTGTTCTGCATACATTTGTCTTTTTGTCCTTTTCAAGTAGCACGGAGCTTTAACAGGTTTTGGTTTATTATGCGAGCCAAGTGCTTGGTGGCTTGGCCAGTGGTCCTCTATGCTGATGCCCAGAGAGACAGGATCTCTTTGCACATGGGTGGGGGATTTCTAGAGAGAGATGGCTGGGGGGCAGGGCGGAAGTGGGGCGGGAGCGGAACGCCGAGGCAGGCATTTGAACAGGTTTCCCTTCTGTTGTGATTTGTATTGCTACAGTTTCTTTCCACTGGGTCTTGTGGTGTCTCTTGAGAGTGGCCGTGAGCCCAGATAACCACTCTCTAGGGGAGCCTTGATGGGGGAAATTAGGTTCAGGTGTGTGTCAGGGTAGACACAGTGAAGAAATGAAACCAGAATGCATGAAACAGGGGAAACATTTCACTCACAGGCCTCACAGCAGATGGGTACACACTAGAGGCCTACAGGAAGTCAGGAGGTGGCAGGCAGCTTACCCAGTGGGTGGGGAAGAGAGAACACCTGTGGGACTCTGCTTTTATTAAGACTCATGGGCATTATCCTTAGGCTTTCCTTTGGGGTTGCGGACTGACTGGTTTAAAGAAAACACTCATGAAATGGGGACTTATTTTCCCAACTCTGGCGTGACCATTTGGTGTTATTATGTCAGGTATTGGATTTTGGGTCAGTGGGATGAGGAACAGCCACATGGGGAGAGGAAGTTTTGAGTCCAAAGGCGACTGGGTATAACTGAGTTCCAAACAGCTTATGTCAGGCATAAAAATGGATGCTGAGGCAGCGATTATATTAAACAAATTTATGACAATCTTGTTATTGAAGCTGCTGTTCCTTCATTCCTACATCCTTCAAACCTTCACTAGTGACTATCTCTGCGAGACCACAGCTGGGTCAGGGGTGCACAGCGATGGAGTGGCAGATCCCTGCTCTCAGCAAGCACAGCATGGCCACAGGATGAGGAGAGAGGCAGACACACTCTGAAATCAGGACACGTGTCACCAAGCATTGGCTTATCAGCAAATGACAGCAGACAGGAGCTCCTGGGGCTCCAGGGAAATGCTGCTGCCTGCTGGCCAAAGGAACTGATGGATGGGCTCATGGAGTGGGAGAGACTGGGCAGAAGCCATGTGGGGTAGGTGACTCCCAACCTAAAGAACCCACTGAGACATATGTGGCTTCTCTATTCTACCTTCGTTGCCTCTTTCCACCTAGATGCTGGCAAGAGGGGACTTTGTGGACAAAGAGAGCTACTATTTACTCAGGAGCTATGTTACACTAGTCACTTTACATGTGCCACTTGCTCTGGGTTAAACTGTGCCTCCCCTCACTCGTATGTTGAAGTCCTAACCCTTACTACCTTAGAATGGGACCTTATTTGGAAATAGGGTTATTACAGGTCATTAAGGTAGGCTGATAATCCAATATGACTGGAGTCCTTATAAAAAGGGGAAATTTGGACACAGACAAACATAGAAGGAAAATAACATGTGAAGATAAAGGCAGAGATCCAGGTGAAGCTTCCACAAGCCTAGGAATACTAAGCATTGAAATCAACCACCAGAAACTCAGAGAAAATCTTGGAACAGATTCTCTCTCACAGCCCTCAGGAGGAACAAAACTTACCAGCATCTTAATCTCAAACTTCCGGTTTGTGGTGCTCTCTTACAACAGCCCTGGGAAACAAATCCGTCATTTCACTGAATCTGTAGAACAGCTCCATGAAGAGGATAATATTGTGCCCATTTTATAGAGGAAGAAAACAAGGTTCAGGGAAGTGACTTTCCCAAAGTTACTCAAAGTTATGGTTTGAACCCAAATCTGTCTCACACCCAAGCCCACTACATCCCAGTCTTCCAGCCAGGATTTGCCTTCAGCCTTGGTGCCAGCACTCAAGTGGGGGGCAGGCAGATTAGTCCCTCAGGAAAGCACTTGTTTCTTGGAAGTACATTCTCCTGTAGGTTCTGAAAGGCAGGCCGACCCACTGGAAACAGGAGCCATGTATCACGTTTCAAAAATCCGGCTCCTGGACAAGCCAGCTCAACCCGTCCCCCTGAGCCCTGCCCAGAAAGCTCCCAGAATAGACAATGTGTATTTAGCTCAGGCCTCCTCCTGACGGAGCTACGCTCCTGCCTCAAGAGCCACCTCAGATGGAAGTCCCCTTTTGGACGACAGAAATGCCCACTGACACAGACATGCAAATGTTCCATTGGAGGTTCCTGAGTTTCACCCAGTCCTGTTATAGGCAGGCATATCTTTTCACCTTCTCTATGAAATGAAATGGAAAGTGGAGCTGAAATGCAGTTGTATTGACCCTGCCTTTCATTGACTTTGGCTCCATAAATCAAAGAGCTGTCAGGCAGTCAGCCCCCCAGTAACATTCCTTCAGGATGTGCTGCAGGCATGGTAGATTGTAGTTACTGGGTCAAATAAATACCTTTTCATCTGTCCATAATATAGGTAGCTGTATTCTCGTTGCAGTGTTTCTCCTATTAACTTGATCTAGGCTCTGGAGGGATTTTCCTGAAGCCATGGGATGAAACCAGGCATGTTTCATGCCTCCTGTCCTCCTTCAACTCCTCTATCAGGAAGGCATAGGGCACAGCCCAAGGTCCAGCCTGCACCAAGACTAGCTAGGACCCCCAGCAGGTTCACAAGGATTCAGGACAAACAAGAAACACCGCTACCAATTTACCACGAAAAGTATATCCTGTGGACTCCAATTCCTTTTTACTTTTAGTTTTGCTTAGAAATTGGAAAAGCAAAACATGCTGGCTTTACAATATTGCTTGTTACAGAGGTGTATAAAGTCTAACTTGAACGTATCCACCACCTTGCAATGAAAACAAATTTAAAAGAGAAATTGAATCATACCATACAGAGTGCTTTGCAATCACCTTTTCACTAAAGAATAAACCAGCTGGGTGAGGTGGTGCATACCTGTAATCTCAGAATTTTGGGAGGCCAAGGTGGGATGATTGCTGGAGCCCAGGAGTTTGAGAGCAGCCTGGGCAACATAGCAAGACCCCATCTCTACAAAAATTAGCTTGGCTGGGTGGACATGCCTGTGGTCCCAGCTACTGGGGAGGCTGAGGTGAGAGGATCACTTGAGCCCAGGAGGCAGAGTTCATAGTGAGCCGAGATCATGGCACTACACTCCAGCCTGGGTGACAGAGTGAGACCCTAACTCAACAAAAAAAAAAAAAAAAAGAATAAACCAAGGAGCCTTTAGATCAGTAAATATAGTTCCATTAAACACTTTTTACTTCCTCCTCAGTTTTCTATATTTTGTTTTGTTCCATATTTTGGTTATTTTGGAAGTAAATATTATCCCCTGTTGATGCTATTTAGATTGCCTACACTTTGGGGCTGCTATTAATAAGTCAGCTATTAATATCTTCATGCTTTTGTGCAAGTATTCCTATTAAGATAAATACTGAGAAATAACATTTTTGAGTAGAGAAAACTCTCACCTCGAATGCTGGGAGACACCCTTCAATTCAGCTGAGAATGTCACCTCTTTGCATTGTCCAGTGCTTTGTAAGAGACCCCATTTTCCCACCCAGTCACACCTTGGATATTATGTATCTTTTGTGTATTTTTGTGCTAACCTAAAGGGAAAAATGGTATTTCATTTTTTCCATCTGAAGATTTGTGAGAATGAGCATCTTATTCTATGTTTACCAGCCCTCCTCTTTCTTCTGTGCTGTGACCCTTAAGAACTTGGCCCTTTCACTTTTCCTATTGAGTTGTTTCAAGTTTTGTGTTTAAATTAGTTAGTCTTTTACTTTTAAAACAATATTTCTGGTTTCCTGCCTTGCTTACAAAATACTTCCTTTACTCAAGATTGGAAAACTCACTGTCCCAGAGTTCTTGGCTGTAAGCAATAGAAACCTACTTTATTAAACATAGGCAGCAAAGAGACTTATTAGAAGGATAATGGATGTCTTAGTAAGAGATTGTTGTGTTTAGAAACAACGCTTGGACAAAAGGCCAGGATAGAAGGATGCCAGAGAGCCAAAAACAAGCCAAATGGTGCCACTGGAGACACTGCCCCGGACTCTTGCTGCCAAGAGGCTGTTCTGATTCTGCTGCTATTGTCTACACTAGACTCTGGATGCTGGGTGCTGCCATCCCACCATCACCTCCACCACTTGCTCCTCCACCACCACCACCCCCATAATACCAGCACCTCCTGCCACTTCCCCTCCATCCCCTCCTCTGGCATCTCCATCACCACCATCACCATAACTAGAGTGAATTCTAAAGTATCCCCTGATTCTTTGCAGTATGAGTTTCAGATTCAAAATCCTCGTGGGAGTCTTTAATTGTTTATATACAAGCTTTCACTGTCAAGAGTCAAGGAGAAAAATCTAATATTTGTGTTCATTTGGGGGGAATTGGTATCCTAATAATATTAGGTCCTCCCATCTAGGAACATGGTATTGTTAACAAGCAATCAATGGGGTTGGTGTTCAATTCACATAGAGGCCAATGCCATGGCACCAGCTTTTGAGAAAAGAAAAACTTTATTGCTGGTTAATGGGCAAGAAGGCAAGAGAAAACTCTCAAACCTGTCTCCTTGAGCAGGGGTTTGGGTCAGGCTTTATAAGCATAGGGTAATGAGGTGTGATCTGATTGGATCTTGCAACGAGGTGATGCCAGGAGGCATGATCTGACTGGATCCTGCCATGGGGTGATACCAGAGCTTCCTCTGATTGGATCCTGGTTCCTGCCAGGCAGTATCTGCTTCTCAGTTCAGTCCCAGTTTCTCAGTTCCAGCCCTGAGGTTCCTCCTATGGCTGTCCATTTGGTTCGCCTGAGCATGCTCAGATTACATCACCTTCAATCTGGGGGTCTGTGGTAACCTGAAAACAACTCACAACTTGATTTCATAAAAGTTGAACCACATAGGTCTGATGCAGTTACAGTAGGTGCTAAAATCTCCCACTGTGATTGTGAGACTGTCAAATTCTAGGTTTTGGAATATCAAAAATGTAGTCACAGTAAGTTTTGTTAATGAGATGCCAGTCTTACTTATTAGTAGGTGATGATGTTTTCTGTCTCATGTTTCTGATTTTCTCTTTATTCTTCATGTTTTAAAATGTTATATGGTTTTATTTTTTCATTAATCCTAACAAGATATATGAGTCACTTTAATCTGAAGTTCTTTCTCCTTGTCTTCCTACCCTATGTTCTGACAGACTTCCTTGACTTTATCTTTCAGTTCATTTACTGATGATCACTCTGAAGACAGGAACTGGTGGGTCAGTGGGTCACACTTATAATGTCTAAGAAGATGTAGTGCCAGAAGATTCTTTTATGAATGTACACATTTCCTGAATTTCTGAGAACAGGGATTAGAGTGTTTTAAAAGTTTTCCTTAGTTCATTGCATCATCTAGGCGCTCGGTGCCTCTTCCATCTGCCCTTCCCAGTCTTCACGGCCACATGCTGACTGGCTCTTCTGCCTGGTGCACCCCTGTTTGAGAAATGGGCTGATTCTTCCAGATGGCTGCTGCAGTGGGTTAGTTTCTGCAGTCCTCTTCTCCAGGAGGCTTGTGCAGGCTGAGCTGACTGCTTGGAGCTCTGGGTACCTGGGCTCATCCGCTGGCAGCCCCACCTAGGGTGTGCAACGGACAGCTGGTCTTGAGGTGGAAGGCATGGCTGCTAAATCAGTAGTTGGTGTCAGAAGGCAGGACACTTCATGTTCACCTGCATCTCCTCCAGCCCCTCTGGCTGACCTGGGCTGTGCCTGGCTGCCAGAGGAAGGCCCCTTTTCCTGTATCCATTTGTTCAGAGGAGCTGACAAATGGCTTCCTCTGAGTTCCCGCTTTCTGCTGGGATTTTCCATTCCATCCTCTGGCCTGTGCCAGTAGTAACATTTTACACTTGTCTGACACTTTTTCTCCTCTGAGCTCCAAGCACTTTCAAGCAAGCAGTTACTATTATTGTCCTCTGAATTCTGATGGAAAAGCTGAGAGTCATGGGATCAAAGCTGCCATGATTGGGCAGTGAAGACAAGTCTCCCAGACACCAGGCCAGTCCCCGGCCCTTGGCAGGACCAGAGAGAGCACCCCAGCTGCTGAGGTGGGGTAGCCCAGGGGAGGGTTTTCAGCACGGGCTCCCTAGAGGCTCCCCAGAGCTGTCTTATCCTGTTGTAAAGTGATGCATTGTCTTTTACTGCAGAAGAGAGTGGGACCCTTGGGACTCTTCCCTGCCAGAAAAGGTGGGCTGATGTTTCGTGGTTTATTCTGGGTATGGGAAGACTCTCGCAATCTATAAAGGGCCCTCATCTTGTCTTGAGGAACAGGAAGCAGATCTGTACTGCATGGCCCAGGCAGCGGAATAAGGTTCAGTTGCTACAGGTTTTCACCAGTCAGAGGCCTTGCTAGCACTGAGAGCTGCCCAAAGGGCGGTGCATTTGCGTCCCTGGTTGGGTCCCGAGGCAAGTGTCTCTAGCTGCTGCTGGGGATGTCCTGCATCACATGATGTTAGGGAAGGGTGACACATGAGGCCTCTTCCAACCCAGATCTTGCATCATAAGGACAGACTCTAGTGCTATCTCCTCTGGGTGGTGGAGGCCTTGGGGCTGAAACCCTGAAACCCTGGGGCACGTCACATCTTGCTGGATCTGCAAAGCTCCTTAGTTCCCATCTCCTCCTTCTTTCATTTAGCAAAACTCAGTTTGAGGTCTACATTTTCCCTCTTTTGTATGAAGCTTTGCTCAGTAGCAGCTCACTGCTTAACTGGAAGGAACATCTGTGACCATGAAATATTCAGCAACCAAAAAAGGCCTGTTAGGTAATATTTGCTGAGCTAGTGTTGAGAGTCAGCAGTGTGTGTGTGTGTATGTGTGTGTGTGTGTGTGTCTGTATGTCTGTGTGTGTATGTGTGTGTGAATTCAGCTGCCCTCAGGCAGGTGGCTGGAAACTGGCTCACCTTTATCTGGGAACACATCAATCGTGGGAAGAATCCATGGAACTGGGTATGGAGGGACACATGGCCAGAAAGAAACTGAGAACAAGTCATTCCTACCCCAGGGACCACAGAAGGAGGCAGACAGCTGGAGGGATGTGGTGTGCGTGTGTGTGTGTGTATTAGAGAGGGGTAGAGGACTATATTTTCTGGACAGATAGAGTTCTGAGCACATCTGTGTGTGTTAATGCTCACATGAAACCTTTCAAAGCTTGGAGAGATGGGTATTATGATTCTGTTTTCCCACTGAGGGATTAGAAGTCAAATAAGCTGCCCACGGCCCCGGCCCTGGCCAGAGCAAAGCTGGGATTTGAACCCAGTTAGTTGTCTTTGGCTCTGAAGCCCTTTCTCCTCTGTATCCCTGCCTGCCTTCAATGCAGGTGCCACAAATGAGGTCCCACGGACCCCGTCTGACTGGCTCTGAGTCTTCCGGCTAGCCCGGCTGTCCCAGGCCCCAAGTGCTCTTTCCCAAGGGCTGGCTGCCTTGCAAGTCTCCAGAAGCCTCCGGGTCCACTCCCACGCCTTCCCAGATGCTCTAGAGAGCTCTGGGCCCAGGCCCAGGCTCAGCAGGGCAGCCCTGTGGTTTGCGATCTGGCCATGCATAGCTGGCTCTGAGCAGGCACTTATCATTCTTCCACGACCACCCAGTCAGTCCAACACAGCCTAGAAGTGCAGATCTAGCTGCCCAGGCCGGTGGGGCTCATTCCTCACTGAGTCCTGCTGCTCCCACTCACTGTCTGCCACCCCCGCTGTAGCCGGCCCAGCCTGCCCAGCTGAGCGAGCGGTCGCTGGAGCCCAGAAACAGCAGGGTCTGAGCATCCCTAGCAAACCACAAAGGGAGATTCACAAATCAAAAGGGCCCTAGAGAACAAAGCTGTCACATCAGTCCATCATGGAGCCGGATCTCAAAATATCGCCGGGCCAGAGTCCTGCCAGCTGTGAGTCACCACCCGGCCAGAGCAGCCGCAGCGGGCCCCCAGCCGCATGGAAAAACACCTCGGCAGCCAGCTGGCTGCTCTCTGCCCAGACCTGGGAGGTGTAGGGTGTCTGTGGGGTGGTTCCACACCTCCATGCTGTGGTGTGGAGAGCAGTCAGCCCTGGTATGCTTGCCGTAGGAGCAGGAGGGAGAGGACAAGGGAACGGCCATACCGACGATGGCTTCTGTCTTCCTAAGCACGCAGTCCAGGCCCGCTTCATCCCTCCAGCCCTGCTCCAAGCCTCTGGGATAACCAGCAGTGAGAGGCTGGTTGACGACAGTGGCTCAGCACAGCCTTTGATGTCACCCTTTTTATGCCTCCTTGTGGTCCTACACTGCTGGCCCACCTCTTCCCAGGTGATGAGGAGTTGGATTCAGGGCCTACGTGAGTCCAGCATCTCATCGCACCAATGCCTATGGCAATGCACAGACCAAGAGCCTGCACTTGGTGTGCTGAGTCCCTCTTCGTGCACTGCTCCAGTTCCTACCCCAAGCCTTATCATTACACATGGTGGGGAGGGGCATGGGGGCATGCACATAGGGATCATGTCCTTTTGTAGGAGTTTAGGCATCCTCCTGACATTGCTTCTCTCTCATCCACCATCCTGAGACCTCACTCCTTCCAATCAGCAGCCTTTTTTTCTCCTGGCTTTGAGGCCATGACACCTGTGTCTATAAATATGAAGTGGCCTGGATGACAAAACACAAAGTTCTGAACTTATTTTTGTTGTCAGCTCATTTCTCCCTTCTGTGCCTTATTTTCCCCATATGAAGAGTGAGACGAGATCTTACAGAGACTTTTGGTTCTAAAGGCTGAGGGTTTTAGAATTTGGGGTGACACCTGCCACCCCTCCCTGAGCTGGAGCCATAGCATATTCTAACGGGCTTCATCTTTAGTGAACTGAACATTAATGAGGAACATTAATGTTTTATTCAGGCAAGGAGGCAACAAGGACTCAATTTAAGGGAACATGAGATGTCAGTCCCAGCCCCTTCCGTTCTCTGAGCCCCCTTGCTGTCTTGTCCTTGGCGCTGTCCTCTAAACCCTGGCCTTGGGGCTACGGCCCCATCAGAGCTGAAAGGGGTCACCTCTGGGCTGGGTAGAGCCTGCTGGGGCACAGATTTGAGGCTTCAGTCACCTCTTTGCCCTGCAGAAATGACCAGAGCCTGCCTTGAACTTCTTTGCTTGCAGCCAGAGTCTCCTGCCCTCAGCTGGGAATTGACCAGGAGGAGGTGCAAGCTGTGATGCCCGTTTCCCCCTCTCTCCTGCTATCCATCCCCATGCAGCCCCTCTCCACCCTGTCCATGGCCTCTGCTCGGCTGTTCTGAGCTGCTGTGTGATCATGCTTTCCTCCTTGGAGGCATTCATGCTGAAGGCATGGAGAGAACCAGAATGGCAGAGTCCTGTCCACTCTGCAGTGATCTCTGTAGACCTGGGCCAGGAGGTCCTTAGAGAGAGAGGGCATGGGCCTCGGCCAGCAGGATGAAGGCTGCTGAGCAGCAGCTATGCAGAACAAGCATAAGCAGTAACATCTTCCCTGTCCCAGATGCCACAGAGGGCAGGGGTGTGCCCAGATATGTATGTTCCTAGATGGGGTGACAGAAGAGCGCTGGCCACCTGCCACCTACCACCCCTCCCTGAGCTGGAGCCATAACAAATTCCTGAGTACCCAGTGTCCCCCTACCCATCAGTCAAAGTCTCTGAGAGCTCAGGTACACCTGGGTCCATTCGCAAGTTCATAGGAAAGGGCATGAGTGTTTGCTCTCCAGGGTGACATGCCCTCCAAGGAATCGCTAACCTTAAACTAGAGGAGATTTGCCTCTTATGATTGCCCACTCTCTCCCCCGTGGGTCCCCCCACCACTCACTTTATTTAGTTATCGTATTCAGTAAATACCTTTGAGGGATCTGGAATTTTCCAGTTGGCATAGACACCATGCGTTAGTTTGTAGCCACCCAATTTGAGGGATCCTGAGTGTCGGAGATAACTGTGATCCTGTAATTAAAAGTTCCTGCTTCCCCTTTTAGCATAACCTAAAAATTCTGTTTTAAAAATTAAGATGAAATTCACATAACATACAATCAACTGTTTTGAAATGCATATTTCAGTGATAATATTTAATGTGTTCTCAACACTGTGCTACCCCCAGCTGTCTAGTTTCAAAACTTCTTCCTCACCCTACAAAACCACCTGTATTAACTAAGTAATCATTCCCTATCCCACTTCCTGTCATGCCTTGGTAACCTCTAATTGGCTTCCCATCCCTGTGGTTCTACTTATTCTAGATATATCATATAAAAATAAACACAACATGTGACTTTTTGTGGCTGTCATCTTACAGCGCTTAGCATAATAGCACTTAGCACTTAGTTTTCTTGGTCCACTCATGAACCTTTTCAAGATTTTTCCTTTTTTATAGCTGAATAGGATTCCATCTTATGGATTAGCCAAATTGTGCATGCTTTCATCCTTTGATGGATTTTTATGTTGTTATTCGCGAATAATGCTGCTATAAACATTTATATACAAGATTTTGTGTGGACGGATGTTCTCATTTCTCTTAGATATATGCCCAGGAGTGGAATTGCTATATCATATGGTAACTCTACTTTTAACTTTTTGAGGTACTGATGAACTGTTCTCCAAAATGGCTGCACAGTTTTACATTTCCCCCAGCAGCATATGTGGGTTTCAACTTCTTCACTTTTTCACCAACACTTGTTATTATTGGTCTCTTCAATTCAAGCCATCCTGGTGAGTATGAACCAGTGTCTCATAGTTTTAAGTTGT
Source organism: Hylobates moloch (assembly GCF_009828535.3). Classification (NCBI taxonomy): domain Eukaryota; kingdom Metazoa; phylum Chordata; class Mammalia; order Primates; family Hylobatidae; genus Hylobates; species Hylobates moloch. Next base: position 81,605,295 of record NW_026652278.1, read on the forward strand.
GTTTCCCCAGTGACTAACAATGTCAATCATCTTTTCATTTGCTTATTGGCCATTTATATAGCTTCCTTGGAGAATGTCGGTTTAGAAACTTGCCTATTTTTAATTTGTTTATTATTAAGTTATAAGAATTCTTTATAAATTATGGATGTTAGGCCTCTATCAGATAAATTATTTGCAGGTATTTGCTCCCATTCCATAGCTTGCCTTCTCATATCCTTGATAATGGTCTTTGATGCACAGCTGTTTTAAGTTTTGATAAAGTCCAATTTATCTAATTTTTCTTTTGTTGCTTATCTATTTGGTGTCATATCTAAGAATCCTTTGCCAAAACTATGATTGTTATATATTCTCATATTTTCTTCTAAGAGTTTAATAGTTTTGGCTCTTATATTTAGGTGTTGACTGATTTTGAGTTGATTTTTGAATACGGCACGAGGTAGGAGTACAAATGAACTCTTTGCTTGTGGATATCGAGTTGTCCCACTTGAATGGGCATGTTTAGAGAAAGGATAAATCAATAAACTGATGTCTTTTACTAGTTAGATAAACATATAGAGATACATGTAAACTGGTTCACATTTTTCATGTTCAGCATTGTTGCGAAGTTATAAAATAATGTGTGTAACACTCATGTAGTTGAATAGGACCTAATGGTGCCACCAAAGGTGAATTTAGGACACATAAATGATTAGAATCTTTGGCAGAAAAAAGTACAGGAATCCCTCCCTTCGTGGGGGCTGCACTTATCTGTGTGGCATTTTCTGTTTTGCTCTGAAGCCCTGCATGACGTCTCAGCCCACATTCACCCTGGGTGTGCTGGTGGCATCTGCCTCATTGCTGGGTCATTGAGGCAGACAAGGCCAGCCCTCAGAGACAGCTTCTGCCCTGGGAAGGTGAAGCTGCCACCCTGGAGCATCTCCCAGAGGCCATAGTGCCTTGCATCTGGCTGTGGGGGGCCTGCTCTGGGTCTCTGCCTATTAGTGGAGGACTAGTCTCAGATGTCACCACCACATGTCTGGCTATCCATCAATACAGGAGAGTGCTGAACTGAGAATGTGATATTTTTTATGGGTTCACATCCCAGGAACAGGGTCATGAGCTCCACTGAGCTCAGTTTTTAAATAGTCGTTATCCTAGGTGGCCACCCTTGGGAGTGGTTGCTCTGCCCTCTGGGACTTAAGTCCCTTCAGTGATCTCTTGCTTGATCACTTCTAATGATTGTGCTTGCTTCTCTGCTACCCACTTATGCCATCATCCAGAACAAAATGTTCTTTCTTACTCCAGAACTTCCTCCCTTCTAACCGTCTCAATCAGTTACTTGGGACACACAGCTTGAATCTCCCAGACCATCGCTCTCTCTGCCTTCTCCCCACCTCTTGGATCCCCACTGCCTTCATCTGCTCCTCGCTCACTTAGACTCCATAGATCACCACTGCAGCCACTCTCCTGCAGGTCTCTCCTGCTTTACTTTCCTTTGGTTTAGGCCCCAGCAACACCCCAGCCATGAATTAGTCCATCCACCCCTTTCTCAGCACTGATACCTGGCCTGTTTGGTGCTGCTGAAGAACATCAGACCATGGGTGTGTGTTTGGAACCAGAACCATCAGAACTCATGCTCCTCCTTCACTCTCAGCGTTGCCTCACCTCCAGCCCAAAGCCACGGTGGGAACAGCAGACACTCTCTCTTCAACCCATCTGTCAACTTCAAGACGGCTCCCTGTGCCCTTGCCCTTAAGGACTACTCGCTGGGGCTTTGGTGGCACAGTTTTGCTCTTGTCATCCTCTTTATTTACCCCTTTTTGGTTGCTGGTTCCTGCCTTGCTCTTCCTTCTTAAAGAAAAAGGGAGCCCATATTTGCCCCATTCCCTCATGTCCAGCCCCTTCCTTTGCTCACTGGCTTCTACCCCATTCTCCCAATGAGCCAATGTAGCCCAATGATCGAGCCCCTTATGACTGAACTCAATCCAAGGAGCATCCTCCAGCATTAAGCTCTCGTAGATTCTCTGCAACACTGGAGTGTGAACCACTTCCTCCTTGGTTTCCACAGTGACACATCCCTTGCAGGTGCTCCCTACATTTCCCAGCTTGCTTCTTCTCCGTTTCCTTCGCAGGTACCTTTTCTCTGCTGGTAGTTTAGAGGTTGGGTTTTCTCTGGCCTTGTCCTTGCTCTTCCTCTCTCCTCTCCCTGGCTCACCTTGCCAACCCGGAGTCTCCCGTGGTCTGGTGAAGCCTGGAGGTGGGTGGCCCTTCCCGGCATGTGCTACCTGCCGTACTCTCTGTGTGGCAGCCGGGCTGGAAGCAGCTGGTGGCTGGCTCCACCAGGAGCACCATGAAGACATTGGCCTCTGGGGGTCTGGGCAGTTGACCCTTTGCACAGCAGTTCTGGGGAGGTCCCTGTGACTGTGCAGCCGGTGAAGCAGCATCGTAGGCATTGCCCGAGAGCTTGTTGATCTAACTGAGAGATTGGTAGATCTAACCGAGAGCTTGGTAGATCTTGGCTTGTTAGCTGAGAGCTTGTTAGATCTGCAGGGTCGCGGCCCCCCAAGCTCCTGAACCAAATGCACGTGTTGACATGCCCCCAGGAGTAGTGCCCATACAGCAGCGTGTGAGGGGCTGCTGGGGACCCGTGTCAGCCTGTTGAGATGGGGCAGAGCCGGGAGAGAGTCAGGGAACTCAGTTTCTTAAGATGCTTTTGCTTCAAAATAGAGGCCAGGTTTCCAATGGAAATTTGATGGAAGGAGCCCTATATTTTTTTCTAATGGAATGGAAGCTTATACTTGGTAAGCAAGAGATTCTTATTTGAAAATAACTCTTGCTCCAACTTTGTGGGCTACAGGGGAATCGAATTAGAGTAGAGGGGAGAGAAGCAGTAGCAGCGAAGCAGCCTGGCCATGCCTGACATGGGTGGATCTCAGGGCTGAACTGTTCCCACCCTCAATCTGGGGCCAGGCCTGGGCCCAATACCACTCTGGGAGGAGATGAGGATTTTCTCTGAGGGGCTGTGTGCACCCCCTCAGGTTCCTCCTTCCTAAAGCAGCCAAGGGCAGTGCCGTCCAGGGTACTGCATAGGCCCAGCAAGGCCTGTCCTCCCAGCCCTGCCTCCCTCTGCCCCTCAGGCCGAAGCTCGAACCCTTTGCTCACTGAACTGGGCCTGCAGAACTGGAGTACATGGGCCTGCGATAGCTACATATGACCAAAATCACCCTTGGCTTTTGAGCCGGCTCCTGAGGCCAAAAACAACAATTCCTCCTGCTGTGCATGACCAGGGTGGTTTGGGTTTAGTTGGTAACTTGCCTGTCACCATCCCTGCCTCCATAATGAGCGCCCCTGGGCTGGGCAGAAAAGGCCCAGGCTGTTTCAAGAAACAAGAGCCCCTCTGTGGGACCAGCGTGTTCTGGTTCCACATTCCAAATAGAGATGATGGGGATAGACAGGAAGTGAACTTGGGATGGCACCAGGCTCTTATGGTTTCAGACAGAAGAGAAATGACAGAACAAGAAAGCTCATGGCAGCGTCTGGAAAGGGCCAGGGTCTGGGCTTCAGTCCTGCAGCCACAGTCCGGGGTGTTGCCATGACTGGCCATCATCTCCTGACCCTTCCTGTGCAGATCCCTCGCCATGGGCACCCTCCTCCACTGCTGGGTGCCTCTCATCCACTGCTAAGCCCTATACCTGACCTTCCAGGGCAGGTGTGTCCCACTTCTCCACAGGGCCCTAGTGCACCAGCCCCTGGGTACAAGGCACTATCATTGTAATGCATCTTGCCTCTCCTGTAAGACCCACATGGCAGGCACAGAGACTCACTGCCTAGGACCCCTGTAAGAAAGTACTGGCTGCTGCCCAGATGCGAGGTGTGGTCAGCTGAGGGCTAACCTCTGGGGTGCTTCCTAGCCAAAGCCACTCCTCCTGGGGCAGCCCCCAGGCACTGACTGAGCAGAGTGGTGATACAAGGGCATAGCTGTTCCTGCCCAACAGGGCCTCTCCTAATGGCAAATCCCTGCTGTAGAGCTCTCTTGGCCTGGCAGAAACCTTGTCTCAGCTGCATCCCAGCCTGGCCACTCCCTGCCCAGTCCCACTCCCCGCCTTTCCTTCCTGTGTGGTACTCCCAAGACACCATTTGCACTCTTAACTCTGTCTCACCCTCTGCTGCCCAGAGAACCCAGCTGGGGCAGCCTGGCAGGGCTGGGGCCAATGCAGCTTCAGCACCTGGCATGCAACTGTCACCAAGCCCAGCGGCCAGGTCAGTCTTCAAAGTAGGAAGGTGATGACTAGGCCAGAACACAGAGAGCTGCATCCTCAGTGGGGACCACATTCCTGCCTTCTGGAGAGGGACTGAGGAGGCCAGGTGATCTAGAGCCTCCTTTACCACCTAGTCTGCCTGAGGCATGCTCTGGCTGACACCACGTTTGCAGGATTCCCAGGGATGCCTGCCCAATGTTATATCCCTGAAAGTGCATCTGAGGTAGAAAAGCATGGGATAGTGTGTGCATGGGTGTGCGCATGTGCATGGAGGGGCAGCTGTGGGCAGTGGGTAGTGGGAGACCTTTGACATCCCCCTGTGGGCCTCCTAGCCTGGGCACTGGACTTGGGAAGTGAGTCAGGGGGGATGAGTTCTGGGCCTCAGCCCAGCTCCCACCCCAAACACAGGCAAGATGTGAGAGTTTGGGGGGAACCTAGAAGGCTCCGTCCCAGGGTCTCAACCCCAGGGCCAACTCCCTATGGGTCCGAGTCCCTGAAGGGTGTGGTGTAAGTGGGGCCAGGAGGAAGTCTTGACCCCAGGGCCTCTCCCTGCCTGTCCTTCAAAGCCTGAAATGCCACCATTTGGGAGGCCTGCCTTTGCAACTGCACAGCTTCAGTTTTTTGGGGGGCAAAATCCTAGGAGGTGGTGAAGCTTTAAGACAAATTCAGCCTTGCAGAAGCTGCCTCAGCCTTCAGCTCCCAGCTCATGTGCCCTCACTTGTGCCTTGACCGCACCTTGAGGCACCTACTGCAGCAACATGGCCTGTACTGCAGGTCTTCTCACAGCTGTGAGGGACTGAGCCCAGTTATCCCCTTGCCTGGCACTGCCTGGCACAGAGCATGCACTCATCAATGAAGATGGGGTGCAAGTCAGGCCGATGGCAAGGGAGACAGCACTGTCACTCGTGACTCAGGGTTGGGTGCTGGTTTGCCTGGTGCGGGAGGAGCTATTCTGAACGCTCCAAGTTAATCCCTTTGCTTCATCCACACAGCTTCATCCTCATGAGGCTGGTGCTATTGTGATCTCCATTTATGAGAAGGACTGAGACACAGAGCAGTTAAGGAATGTGATTGGGTGTCACACAGCCTGGCAATGGGAGGAAGACCCTGCATAATGGGTCAGGCTGTGGTGGGGTGGGTGTGGGGGTCCTGGGGCTGAGGCTCAAGCTGCAGGGCCATCTCCAAGAATCATTCATGTCCCATCAGGCTTACATTGCCCTGGGGGATTCTTGAAAAGGTCCAGGGAGCCTGGTGGGAATGGGAAGAGACACTGTGGTCTGGGCATCTGTTTCCAATGACATCTGCACTGTCTAGGCTGCAGCCAGGCCTCCCTCCTGCCAAAGCACCAGCTCTGCAGTGCTGCTGGCTGGCTATGCCTCAGCAGGTCTGCACCGTGTTCAGAAGCCTCATCAGCATGTTTTTCCCCAGGAGGCTGGGGCTGGTGGGCACCCTGGGACACGACTGTGAGTGGAGGAGGCCAGGGCTCTGGGGCAGAGGCAGCCCAAGCCCACTGCAGGGCTGGCCCATCCTGTGCTCCAGCTGCTGAGCCTCCTCACACCGCACCACCCCCCCACCCCGCCGGAGGGCACAGGGACAGGCACCTGCCAGGTGAGCTTGTGCCCAGAACACCTGGGGTGTTTTCACACCCCCGTCTCACTGAATCCCATGGCACCTCTGTCTTCTCCACTTTCCAGGAGAAAATAGGCTCAGCAGTCAGGGAGTTCTAAGGCCACCCAGAGGTGAGTGGGTCGGTGGCCAAGGTTTGGACTCAACATTCAAAGAGATGGAGAAACATATCCATCCCGGGTCTGAGTCTAAGCAGTGAGTCACTTGGGCCAGGCATTAATCCAGACCATTCTCATTTGGATGAGAAAATGAGTGGCAGGTGAGGCTCCCCTGAAGAGCAAGCACCCCACATGTGGGAGGGGCAGGCCCAGCCCCCCTAGCTTCAGGCAGGTCAGCCGGCTCCTGCATGACACATCCGCATTGCTTTGGGCACTTCCCCACCTCATCTTCATGCATGGGGTGGGGTCAGGAGGGAGCCCCGCCTTTCTGCCTGGACCAGAAGCCCCTGGTGTTCCCCACGTGGTGGTCCTAGACCTGCACTTATCCTGAAGCACAAGGCAGGCTGGAGTCCTGCTGAACTGTTTCGGTTTTCTCCTCTGCTAATCTGGAATGCTAACACATTTTTCACAAAGTGGTGGGGAGGACATGAAGGCATATTATAGGCATTACAGAGCTGCAGTGCAGACTCATAAACTATTGCTATAATGAGAAGCCGAAGAAGAAAACTGGACTAGAATTCAAGTGTCGAAGGCAAGGGTTAGTCTGTGGGGCAGGGGTTTCCAAATTTCTGATCAGGCGTCTCTGGGTGAGGCCTCGGGCTGAGTGAGCCCCTCTGCTCTTGTCTGTCCCTGCCTGTGGCCAATGTCAGAACAACTTTCTGAGGGTCCTGAGAGGTGCAGTCCTCCTTCAGGTGTCACACTGGTGAGATACTGTCTGGATTTTTATTGAGCCTGATCAGAAGCCATAAATCAGCCATGTAGCAGATGCTGGGCCTCATCCCAAAAGTGTCCGCTACATACGAGAGCCTCCTGGGTGGCCAGGCAGTGCCCTGTCTGGAGCACACTGGGGCTTGGCTGGCCAAGGCCAGCAGGCTCCCAGGCTCCCTGGAGACTCTAGGGAGGAGGATGGCTGTGCTAGGAAGATGGGCCACTTTTTCGCTTTGCTTCATTACCAGTGATGAGAGGCTGCAACTGGCTTGCACAAGATGGTGCAACCCACTCCCCGGGGGCCCGTAAGTCAACAGAGGCGTAAGTGTCTTGCCCGCCCTTGGCTGTGGCTTTCCTGGAGGCCGAAGGCTGGCTGTGACATGCTAGGAGGCCCCTTCTGATTTTACATTTATTCTCTGGGGCCCAATAGGGCCTCCTTTCTCCTAGCTGCTGGAGCCGAGTGTCTAGGAAACCCACGTTTTCAACTCCTGCACGGAGTCCCTGGGTTTGGCCTGGGCTAAGTTTGCCACTCTCCCTATTCCCTTCTACTTTTTGCCCTGATCAGAGAATCAACCCAACCTGCCACCCTGTTGGGCTCCGTGGGACTGAAGAGGGAGAGGCAGGGCAGGTCCCACTTGCTTGCTGTGGAACCGGAAACCCAGGCCACCCTCAGGTGGGAGAAGCAGCACAGGCTTAGCAGAACATGGCCCACAGGGAGAAGTGGGACTCAGCAATCCAGAGCATGGGCTTGAAAGGAGGCAGGGCCTGGGTTCAAATTCAGATGCAGACTTCCCAGCTGCACTACTGGCCCCCTGCGTCTCCCGGAGCTGTATATGAGCACCCTGTATAGCAGTTACAGGTAAGCCCTTTAGTGCAATGTCTGAGCCCCATATGCAAGGGGCTGGGGAAGTCATGGGAGTTATTACTGGTGCCATGCCACACAGTGTATGTGGCTCATCTCAGCCCCTTGATGGTGCGGGAGGTAATATTATACCCATTTTACACGTGGGGAAAGCTAAGGTAGAGAAGAAAACAGACCACTTTGATTTGCCCCAAATCTCACTGGAATCCTGATGTTTTTAGCCCCAAAGGCTGGACTGCTATTTACTAACTTTCACATTATCTCCTGGGGTTGAGGTTTGATGCTCGCAGTACCCTGGATGCGGTAGAACTGGGTTTCTCCGATGCAGGACTTAGAGCAGCAAGCTTGTTTTGGCACAAGCAACACCCACCATAATTGAGCATTTCAGAGATGAGAAAGTATGGCTTTCTTCTACTCCCCACCATCTTCTAACAAAGACATGTCCATTATGACATCACTAAAATAACAAACCAGACCAAGGAAAACAGAAAGTAAAAGTGAAGAAGCAAGGCTAGGTAAATAAGACACATATCCATCCACTGCAAAGACCAACATAGATGTTATAATTGAGCCCTGGAGTTCACCCCGAACTTCTGGCAGCAAAAGAGAGCCTCAATAGGCTATAACATTCTCACAGACACAAAGAAGCCCCACTGGCTGTAGTTGTTCAGGGACACTCAAGATTTCCATGGCAGGGCTTGGCATGTGTGGCGGGGCTTCCAGACCTTCTCAACTGCAAATGGTAATGGCCCTCCCTCAGCTGCCCCTGAGGCATCTCCTCCGTGGAAGCCGAGATTTCAACTCCTGAGGTTTCTGCATTTCTGGAAAGGGACAGGCTTACTCTCCTTTCGTGGAACACAGGTGGTTAACTCCACCAAAAATCAGTCGCTCAATGGGGGAATTTATCTAATGGGGAGATGCCTGTCAGAACAGCCACTGGACTTCAAGACAATGACTGTGTACTTCCCAAAGGTTCCCGTTTTCCAAAGACATTCTGGCTTCATGGACACCCGGGGCTGTGGCCACACAGAAGGTGGGTGTGGGTTCTGGTGCTGCACTTGGCTGCGAGTGGCAGAGAGGTGAGCATGGGGCATGTGGGGCCGGCGGCTGAGGTGGCGATGTGGTTAATTAGAGTCCCACGCCCATGATCCCTCACTGCTCCCTGGCACCTTCCAAAGGAACCCAGACATTTTCTCAGAGACACAGCTAGTGCCAGAAGCTGATTCCTTTTGACTGATCCTGGGGTGATGCCATGGGAAGTTTCCTCTGAAATGCAAGTCTGTCTATTCCAGGCTCCAGAGGGGCCTCTAAATCCAAAGGCCCTGCTCTCTTCCCCTCCCCAGGGTAAGTGAAGGGCTGTCTCAGCTTCTTGCTTGAAGAATACTCCAACTTTCACTCTCAGAATAGAAGTGTGAGTCAAGAGGGAGGGAAATAATTCCTGAGCACCTACCTTGTACCGGGTGCCTCCAGTGGGAGGGTCAGCTTCTCAGTTTGTCCACAATGGAGGAGTTTTCTGGGACACTCAAACTGGAATAGCTGGTCACCCAGCTTCAATAACCCCACAGCATTCTCATGAGGTGGGAGCTGTCACCGTTCATTACAGATGCAAAAGCTGGGGCTTTAGGAAGCCATTTGCCCCATCTGGGGTCCCCAGAGTCACGGTCCTTCCAATCCCGCATCTTTTCACTCCTGAGGGTATGAGAAGACATTGAAAACTTAGCAAGCTGAGTTCCCTGAAACCTTCCGGCTTTCCTGGGCTTGTTCTTTGCTTGCTGGTAGGGAGGCCCTCCTTCCCCCTGACTCCATGTCTCTATGGAAAAGGAATCCCCCCATTAACCTCCGAGGCCTCTGTGTGCCCCAGGTCTCACTGGAATCCTGTGGCTGAGGAATCCTGAGCCCCATGTGGCTCAGAGCCAAATCACAGGCTGTGCTCAGATTTCTGTCCCATGTCGGGATCACTTGCCCTGCAGAGAACACTCTTGGCCATGTGGGGTTGGAGGAGGAGATATGTCTACCTGGCAGGTCTGTATAGCTGCACATCTAATGCTGCATTCTTCAATCAGCTTTGCCAGAATGAAGGTCACATCTTGCTACCCATAAGTAGGGCTCCTGCTTGTCCCTCCTAATGGATGCCTAAGAGGAATGTTATGTTTTGAAACCCCAAAAGCCCTAATAGGTAAGTTTTCCTGTGTGTCAGAGACTTCTAGCAAGACCTTTTACCCCAGGAAAAGCTGCAAAGTGCTTTGCTAGAAGTAAAGCACTTTGTAGCTTTTCCTGGGGGACCCATGGACCACCACAATTTTGTTTCTCAGAAGAAAGGAGCCTCGTGCGCAGAGGCTAGTTAGAGTCTTGTGAGAAGTCAGGCTCTGAGCTTTCTCAGCTGAGTGTGCAGCATTAAGGCCAAACCTTTCTGTGGCTCTGAGAAATGGGAGACTTGAGGGCTTATGGGACAATGCAGGGGCTTCCAAAACATTTTCCTGAGAAATGTTATGCAGGAGCTGCAGGAGACCTCTGTTTTTTTCTTGCTCCAAGAAATCCTCCCTCTCTGGTCTCTGGCTGGAGCCAGAAAGAATTCTACCCTCCTTCCCCTTCCCTCCTCCTTGCCCTAGAGGATCCTGAATCAAAGGGGACCTCATGCCTGTCTTGTTCTTATCTTGATTGGTGCCCTAAGCTTCTCCCCTTGGTATTTTCAGAGTGAGGGCTTAGGTTAATCTGAAAGTCCTGCTGGAGACCACCCACCTCCCTTAAGCAAGCAGCTCACCTTTCAGCCTAGCACCGCCTGTGCCTGGGATGTTTGACAGGCATGCTCACACTGAAAGTGGCTGATAAGCCCTGGGAGCTATGGCTCTTTCACAGATGTTGGAGCCAGAAAGCTCATTGGCAGAGTCCTTCCTCTGAATGGCATCATTTTGTCCATTGGCTTGGGACACGGCAGTGAAGGTCAAAGCTGAGACAATGTGGCAGAGGGGACAAGCACTATGGTCCCCTGGCTGGAAGATGGACGTGGGAGGCTAGAAAGCTCCCGACCTCCCAACAAAGCTTCACAGAGCTCTCACCCACATTGCCCAAATATATGCCTCTGGGGCAAGGATTTGGGAGGTGAAGATCAGATAGAGCTCAGAGTTTGGTTTGCAAATCTTCAGGCACTTCTCCTGGTGTCCTCTAAAGAGGAAGTCACCATCTCAGGCTAAGAATGGTATGTGCAGGGCCCCACCTGAAGTCAGTTTCTTGTGTTTGTCACTCTGTTGTCTCATCTTTGTCCCTGTAGGGAACCTGTAGGAAGAGCCTTAAATTGAGAGTGACCCTGGGCTTATTAACAGCAGAAAGTAGGGAATGATGATACCAAGGGACAGGATGAGAGAAGGCCACACTAGGAAGAAGATGAAGATGTTCAAAGTGTAGGGTCTCAGGCAGGAGAACCAGGGGGGTCAGGTGCCTGCAGGTCTATGAAGAGCTGTTTCAGCAAAACATTCCACTCCAAAACTTAGTGGCTTGAAGAAACAACTTATGATTATTTCTCCTGGTTATGTTTTGTGTTGACTGGGCTCAGCTGGGTGGTTCATATTGAGAGTCCTCATGCAGTTGCAGTCATAGGGTGCCTGGGCTACAGTATGTGAGGGCTCTGCTAGGCAAGACACAGCTGGCTGCTGATGCTGGCCTTTGGCTGGATACTCAACTGGCATGTCAACACCTATCTGTGGTCTCTCGGTGTGGCTTGGGCTTCCCACAGCATGGAAGCAAGAGGCCCAGAGAACATCCCAAGCGTGAGCTGGCAAGAGGCCCAGGTGGAAGCTATAAGGCTTCTTTCAACCCAGCCTCAGATGTCCTAGAATGTTACTTCCATCGCACTGTATTAGCCAGGAAGTTAATGAGGTCAGCCCATTTTTAAGGGGGCGAGGATTAGATGCCACCTCTTGACGTGAGGAGTTAGTTGTGCATGTACGGGGGGGGCAAGGACAAGAGGGCAGCACCTGGCATCTATCTCTTGCTGGACTTGCCAGGTAGAGTGTGGAAGGCAGGGATGAGGGTTTTCTTCAGGCTCTATCTGGTATTGCTGTTGGCAGCAGTGATAATGGTGAGGCTATTTCCCAAACGCACTTCACAAGACATTTTTCACATCTACATGATTTGCCAGGGAGTAAGCAAGAGGTTAGTGAGAAGCAGAATATTCTTTACCTACCTGTGTTAAAGGTGAAGAGACAGGCTTGAAGCAGTCAAGTGACTTTGCTCACATGACATGAGTTTTCTGCCATTTGCCCCAGCACAAGCCCACCCATCCTCTCAGGTGACACCCTCCATGTATTAATGTGCTCCTGTCCCAGGCTTTGGCAGCATCCCCAAGCCCTCTTCATGCCTCTGGGCAACAGATCTCCTCCTGGGCTCTGACCTGGCTCTCTTGCTGTTTGCTGAATGCCCAGTTAAATGGCTTCACTTCCATGTGACTCCGTTTTTCCATCCTTAGTGTGGAATTGGAGCCAGGGCTGGGGAGCAAGGAAAGGAGTTGGAGAAAGCAAAAGCTTTCTGGGTGGTGCAGAGTGGGCTCTGGGAATGTCCTGGGGGCAGACAAGAAGGCCAATTCCAGCTGGCCCCATGGCCTCCTTGCTGGCTGTCACTGGGCGGCTCCTTTTCAGGCCACTGGTCCAAGGGGAGCACAGGTCAAGGGTGAGCTGCTGGTCAGATCCCTAACCCAGGGCAAGCCCGGAGGCTGCAGTTATGTGTGGAACCACAACTGCCCCAATCTTCAGCTGTTGAAGCATGAAAAGTAATCCTGTTTTGCCTAAATGTACTCAAATCATTCAGGAGTGTGTGTGTGTGTGTGTGTGTGTGTGTGTGTGTTGGGGGGGTATTTAATGAGTGAGTGGATATTTTAAAACAGGTTTCATTAATAAACTGTACTTACCATTCCCTGCCCAAGCACCTACCCTACCTCCTCCAACTCTGAACCATCTGGGGGTGCTCTTGGCTAGTATTACACTCAACACAGGTGAGGACCATCGGTAACACTGGCTGGAGTCCCCTGAATGTGCCAGCTAGTCTGGAAACTGTGGGCCCAAACACCAGCAATGTCTGTGGCTGACCTCTGTCTCACTGTCACGTCCTGGTACTGTTATGGAGCCCTGGCCCTCAAACTGAGGGAGCACACTGGTCACTTCCGTGAAAAACCACATGGTGCCCGTGATGGGGTTAAAGTGCTTCATCTACGGAGTGAGCTTGTGTATCTTACAAAAGGGCTGGGCATGGGGGTAAGAATGGAATTTCACCCCAAGGATCAAGCTCTGTTTCGACCCTGATATAAGAGGAGGAGGAGGAGAAAACTGACACTATGCAGAAGAATTAAACCCCTGACACATGATTTCCCTCCCTTGGATGGCAGCCCAGGAAGTGCTGCCACCTGTTGCCAGCATAAACACTATTTGCAGCTTCTGCCCTGGGCCACCAGTCATAAAATATAAAATACACAGAGCCCTAAGTCAACACCAGGGAGAGCCACCGCACATGGTGGGCTCCAGTATGGCCTGGGGGTTGGCTGGCATGGATTCCTTGAGCCCCTGCCCTTTCTAGATCTTTCCCAGGTTCCCTCGGGGAAGCCTCACCATGCCTGGGATGGGCAGCATCTGGACATTTCAGAGCTCCAGGGTGGAGAAAGGAAGACTCAGCCAGGAAAACAAATGGCTGGGCCCTGGGCATTGCCTATATCACTGGGTACTGCTAGGGAAACTAGCAGTCAGCAGCAGGCAACCCCAGGAGGCTCCAGGGCTCCGTGCCCGGAAGAGCTGTTTGGAACCTCTCTGACTTCCGCGGGCAAGAGTAAAGTGGGGAGAGGCTGGTATCCTTGCTATCCACATCTGGCAGAACTACTAAAGCCAGTGGGGGCCAGGGGCAGGGGTGACACTCTCCTTTTACTCCAATCCAGAGAAGTGGTCCCGATGTCTGCAGAGAGGGTGGCCTCATATGGCTCCTTGAGTTAATGTTTCATGTATTTCTGTGTGATAAACTAACCCAAAACTTAGACACTCAAAATAATTTATCATGCTCTTTCACAGTTCTGAGGGTTTACGGGGCTCTGCAATCAGATGTCACCTAGGACTAGAGTCATTTGAAACCTCACCTAGGCTGGACTCTCAAGACAGCATTTTCTCTCTCATGCCCAGTGCCCAGACTGAGATGGCTGGGCCAACTTGGCTGGCTGGGAATCTTTCTCTACAGATGACCTCTTTGTGTGGGTAGCTTGGGCTTCCTCACATCATGGTGGCTTCAGAAGAGTTGTACTTCTTACCTGATGTCATGCTTATTGCGGATTAAATGAGGATGTGAATATTGGGAAACATGGTTCATTAGGGAGCCATCTTTAGCGACCAGCTTCCACAGGTAGAAAGAGAGGTGCTAATATTGGGGTGATTTGGAGACCTTTACTTCTCCTTGTTAAGCTCACTGTGGAGTCAAAATGGCCAATGGGGGTCATCTGGTTCACTACTTCAGACAGTTAGGCACAGCCTCCCAGTGCCCTGAGGGTTCTGGGGTCATGTCCAGGCAGACCCCCTGGTCCCTGCAGCAGTCTGCTTGCTGTCAATATATCCTGAAATGCTCCTCAGACAACTTGGTTCCTTGTTTCCATGTGTCCTGCTATCCTGTTGTCAAAGCAACTACCCAATCCTGGGAAGTCTTATTATTATTTGTCTTTTTTTATTATAGCCATCCTAGTTCTTGGTTCTTTATTTCCTGTAGCCATTTCTTTTCTATTGTTTTCACTGTTTCTAGCCTCTCTTTGCTCCAACCCCTGGGGCACATGATTGCCAAGGTAATTATCATCAGATGTTGATCTTAGCCTAATACTCTCCTATAGAGGAACTTGGAGTAGATATGATAATTCTCCAGTGAGAAGTTCGGGGAAAATAAAATACATCAGGTCCATATGAGGTCAAAGTCATTTCTCTTTGTTTGATACTTAAGTGCATAGATTTTTTCTTTGAGTTTTTTGGTGTCATATACATATACAATTCACACATTCATGAAATTCATTCTTTTAGTGTGCAATTCAGTGGTTCTTAGTATGTTTACAGTGTTCTACAAGTATCATTCCTATATAATTCCAGAATATTTTTATCACCTCAGAATGAAACCCCGTGCCCATTAGCATTCACTCTCCATTGCCCCCTCCCCACTCCACTGACAATCTAATCTATTTTTGTCTCTATGGAATTGCTTATTCCGGACATTTTCTATAAGTGGAATTCTACAATATGAGGCCTTTTGTGCCTGGATGTCTTTACTTGGTGTACTGTTTTCAAGGTTCATCCATGTTGTAATATGTATCAGTACCTCATTATTTTTATAGCTGAATATTTTATTGTATGGATATACCACGTTTTTTATCCATTCATCTGTTGATGCACACTTGGTTTGTTTCCACTTTTTGGCTATTCTGAATAATGCTATTATGTCTATCCATATTAAAATTTTTGTGTGCACATATGTTGTCAATTCTCAGCATTGCTGAGTCATGGGGTAACTCTATGTTTAATATTTTGAGGGACTGCTGGACTGTTTTCCAAAAAGCCTGCACCATTTCATATTCCCACAACAGTGTATGAGGGTTCCATTTTCTCATGTGCTCACCAACACTTTCTATTATCTGTCTTTTTAATGATAGCCCTCTTGGTGGATATGAGCAGTATCATATTATGGGCTTTATTGCATAAAAAAGTCTAATGAAAAGATATAAGTGTCAGGTGGTCCAAGTGTGAACAACCTTGAGATTATTAAGGCAGAGTTGCAATCTAAATGCCTAACGGGAAGAGTTCCCGACCCTTCTGCATCATAAAGTCCAAAGAGCCTTAGAATCAGGGCTAGCAGACTCCTTTCTAATTCTTATAACATGGGCTTCCTTCAAGAAAGCTGGAGTCCCATCCCTTTTAGTAGAGCCAACTGACTGCTGCTGTCATCACCATGAACAGGACCTGGTCCACCAAGAACTTGACATGATGCAGATGTGGGACCTCACTTACACACACGAACCCAGCAGGCCAAGGCAGGACATTGTGTGAATAGGACCAGCAGCATGAGAGCATTGACCTTGAGGAAAGTGCTCAGGCCCCTCTCAGGCTCAGCTGACCCATTTCAAAGGCGAACAGGTGGGATTGCTATTCTACTCTACCGCTTTTGAAAGACGAAAATCAACAGCCCTTGCCTCTATTGGTGGCCTAGGGCAAACATAACAAAGTACCACAGACCGACGGCTAAGCGACAGAAATTGATGCTCTCACAGTTCAGGAGGACAGAAGTCCAAAATTAAGGCATCAGCAAGGCCACGCTTTCTCTCCTCATTTCTTGTGGTTCCCAGCGATCCTTGGCCTTTCTTGGTGTGCAGCTGTGTAACTCCAGTCTCTGTCTCCATCACCACAAGGCTGTCTTCCCTCTGTGTGTCTGTGTCTTCATGTGGCTTTCTCCTCTGTGTGTGGGTCTGTGTATCCTTCTCCTCTTATAAGAACATTCGACATATTGGATTAAGGGCCCACTTCACTTCAGCATGACCTCATTTTAATTTATAACTTAACTATATATGCAAAGGCCTTATTTCCAAAAAAGGTCACATTCACAGGTACCAGGGGTCAGGACCTCAACATATCTTTCAGGGGGACACAGTTCAATCCACAGAACTGCCCATGGCTCGATCTTTTTTGCCATATTCTCTACACTGCTTCTTGGTCCATCATGAATGTCTTTCTTCTTTTCTATTCCCCCACCCTCCATCACACTTCCCCTCAGGCCTCTACCACTCCTTCCAGCTTCTGCTATCCTAGTGCCTCTCTCTATGCCCTGATGACAAAAGCTGTAGAGTTAGCCACTGCCTTGTACCTGGCACTAAGTTGTACCTTTCTCCACCTGCAGTTAAGAAACTTGGATAGTCTGTCCTACTAACTTCAGCTTCAGAAAGCATAAAGTCCTTCCCTGTGCTTGCCCTGGATTCTTCCACAGATGGAGGGATGCAGAGTTGCCTGCCGAAAGTTGTGTGCCTGCTTCTGTGGTCTGTATAAAGCAGCATGCTGTGCAAACCAGCAGCATTTAGAAAGCTCTCAGCATCTCCTGAGAACTTGTCAATAACACAGATTTTCAGCCCCTACATCAGGCCTACTGAATCAGAAACTCTAAGTGGACCCTGGCATTCTATGTTCTGACAAGTCCTCCAAGTGATTCCGATTCATGCTGAAGACTGAGAGCCGCTGGTGTAGACAAGTGCTTTAGATCTCTTGGAGAGGCTGATAAATCAGAAGGCAGTAAATAAATTGCCAAACGCTTAGCCTGCAAGTGATGAAGTGAGACCAAAATGTGTGTCTGGCTGACCTGACAAAAGGTGTCCATGGGGCTGCTAGCTCTTGGGCAAGAGACAAAGCAAGTTTTTAACAACTGGGGGGAATTGGTGGCCTGGCTCCATCATACTGCCCCAGTGAAACTCTGCATAGTGAAAAAATAAAAGAAAAGGAGTAGAAAAGTAAAAATCACATATGAGGAAACTAGAAAACAGGTACATTTGAGCCACAATTGGTGAGGAAGCATGCATGGCCTTCCAAAGGCAAGCTGCGCAAACTGAGGGGTCTAAGGCCAGACTCCCCCTTTAGAATGACACTGGGGGACACGGGAGGGTTCTTCATGCAGCACAGCATGTAGAGTGTAGGGAAGCAGGGCAAAGTGATAGAACATGGGGAAGCATGTGGACATGCATCTTTGCAAAAATGTGGATACCAGCATGGGGGCCAAAACAGGGAAGGCAAACCAGCAGACTTACCATTCTGATCTTGGTAACTAGAAGGAAAGGAAACATGAAATCCTAAAGACGTACATAGAGATATAGAAATAAACCAATTTTCTTCATACATCCATGATATTAGGGGCTTCACTCTAAGCTTGGAAGATCTCATGACTTGGCAACATCAGATTTTCAGGGAAGAATGTAGGTGGAAATACATTCACAGATAACAGGTCAGAACCAAGCTGCCTACTTATCTGCTATTCTTTAACACTTAGCAAGAGTTAAAGACTCCCTTCCAAGATAAGTAGTGATCAGCAAGAAGCCAGCATGATATCTATGGAAGGTATTGAGGAACATGAAAAGGAAAAGAGTAAAGACAAAGGGCAGATGAGAAACACATACATGGAGCATGATGACATCCAACACATGAAATTAGACCCCAAAGCCAAGAAATCAATAAAATTAGAGGAAATGTCATCACTCTGAAATAAGAGCTCAAAGAAAAGGTATGAGAACTTGAAGAAGAGATGATACGATAGCTAAGAAGATTTAAAAAATGAATCTGTAGCAATAACATTAAAAATTATATAGAAAGAAAAGTTACATGACAGTCATCAAAAAAGAGACCAGATACTGTTGAGTAAATAGGCAGTGACAAGAAGGACAGAATTGAGAAAATGAAGCACAATGAAGTGGAAAAAAACAAAGAGCTAATATAGATAAGAAGAAAGTGAGATTTGAAAGACAGACAAATGCTGTCTCAAGTACAAATAGTTGATTTTTCTGAAGACAATAGCAGAAAACAGAATTGAAAAATAAAGATATAATAGAAGAAATTATCCTCATGTAAAGAAAGATCTAAATTTACCTGAAATTTCATGACCCATAAAAATGGTCATGGCACAACAAAATATGAGTGATATTCTGATGGAGATACTTTAATTAAAATGTAAAAGAGTCCCAACTCATTGGCCATCTAGGTTTAAAAACAATCAACTCAATTGCAAGAGAAGGAAGTTTCTGATAGCGGCCTGCAGTTTTCACAACAGAATCATTCAAAGTTAGAAGACAATGTGGTAATCTTAATCTTCAGAGAAGAAAACATTATTTAAGTTTAAGCAAGTAAAGCTGTCATTTTAAGAGTAAATGGTAGGCTGGGTATGGTGGCTCATGCCTGTAATCCCAGCACTTTGGGAGGCCAAGGCGGGTGGATCATTTGAGCTTAGGAGTTCAAGACCAGCCTGGGCAAACCCCAGTCTTTGTGATAAAACCCCATCTCTACCCAAAATACAAAAACTTAGCTAGGCGTGGTGTCATGCGTCTGTTGTCCCAGATACTTGGGAGGCTGAGGAGGGAGAATCGCTTGAGCCCAGGGGCGAAGGTTGCAGTGAGCTGAGATCTCACTACTGCACTCCAGGCTGTGCAAGAGACTCCATTCCAAAATAAAAAGAAAAAAGATTAAATAATAGTAATGGTAATAATCAATTTTACTGATAGCCAGACCCTTTTTAAGTGCCTGGCATGTGCAAGCGTGTGCCAGAGAGAAAGGGGATGAAATATTGTTTACTGCTGTCATCCTACCACCTCAATCAGAGTGACTCTACATCATTCCACATGCATGTTCTCCTGATAGGAGGCATGTGTGTTTGTGTGTGTAGGGGTGGTGGCTGGGGCTGGTTGTTAAAAATCACTTGACCAGCTGTGACAAAAATAAGGACCACAATAATGAGTCATGGCTCCCATTTAGCAACTAAACCAGAATTAACCCTTTCTTTAAACAAAACAAACTCTTTTTATTATAAAATAATACTCTTATAGACAGTTTAGAAAATACAGAAATAAAGAGGAAAATAATAGTTGCTAGTAGTACAACTTTAACAAAGAATAATTTCTTTCTATTTTTTTTCAGTGCAGCCTCTTTTATTTTTACATAGTTGTTCCCAAATAAATATAGTTTTTATTTTGCATGTAACATTTAATGTTTTTGTATCATTGGCATTTTTTATGTCTTCATACATTTTATATTCATAGCCTAATAATATCCCTTATGTGGAATACATGTATACCTAGCGGGGGGCATAAAGTTTATTTCCATGTGCTGGCAGGAGAAGGGTTTGGCTTCTGCCGACAACTCTTATAAATAGCAGTGCAGGGCATAAAGCCTTTGGAAGGTGGATTGCTTCTTGGAATAAATTCTCATGAGTGAAAATAATTAGTTGCAAGATACATCTGGGCCTGACACAGAATGCCAAATTGTTTTTTGGAAGGTTCATGATGGTTCACACTTTCACCCACAGGGCAGGGAGAACCGCTTCATTACACCCCGTTCATCCCTTGAGTATTCTTCCAGAGGAGAAAAATGACTCTACAAGAGGCTTTTAATTCTTTGTTTCATTGATTGCTAGTTAGGCTAAACCTTCATTGCGCATTCTGCAACTGAGTAAATGATCTGCTTCTACTGTGGCCTGTGCATCCACTGCCCGGCTCCGAGCCCTGTTTTACTTCCTCCCAGTCTTCAGCTCTCCAGCCAGATGCCACACATCCCAGCTCCAGTCTGGGTGAGTGTTCTGAGCACACCTATCCCCACCCAGCTGGGAGACTCCTGCATTGAGATCTGTCCTCCACTACAGCACGACCTCCTGAGAGCAGGGAGACACACAGAGTAGACATATCGTCTGTGCTCAGTGCTGAACCAATCTGTGTCTTCCTCCCAGTGCCATCTGATGAGATTGCCTTTGAACTGTTATTTCCATCTTGAGGTCTTGACTTCTAGGCTCTGATCCTAGAACTGTGGCTGCTTCCAGCTACAGAAGTCACCCCAAATGTCTTCCATTTCTTAATAAAGTCATCTTTCTGGGCCTCAGGAATCTCAAATCCCTTCTGTAGAGCCTCCCAGCACAGGGCTGCTAAGAGTTAATTAATCCACTTGGGAAGCCAGTCTGCCCTGGCAGGGTTCAGTCAATGGAGACGATCACATTTATCAGTTAGTTAAAGGCTTCATTTAGCCCCTGCCCTGAGGTGCGCACAGAGACGTTTTCTTGGGCAAACTTAATTATTGCATCAGAAGAAAAAACATGTTCTCATGTTAGTTTTGGGGAGG
Source organism: Hylobates moloch (assembly GCF_009828535.3). NCBI lineage: Eukaryota > Metazoa > Chordata > Mammalia > Primates > Hylobatidae > Hylobates > Hylobates moloch. Next base: position 81,625,735 of record NW_026652278.1, read on the forward strand.
GAGCAAGCGCCAGCAAGGCTTCCTGTAATTTTCATTACCAGTAATGACATTTTCAACAATCCTGAATTCATTGGGTTATTTTAATTCTTTTTACATTCTTTGTCTAAATGGTGAAGGAATCTATCAAGGAGAGGCATGATATCACTTCATAAACTCAAGAAGTTGTAGGGTATTTTGAAAATCACCTAATCTATGCCTCCACCTTCAGACAGCAGAACCACAGCTAAATCCTCTGACAGCTAGAAACCTCCTGGATTAGTCAAGATTTCTAGAGAAATGACTTCCACAGTCTCCCTGAACAAGCTGTTCTGTGGTTTGGAAACTCGGAATCAGGAAGGTCTCCCCAGGTCTGATAATCATCCTTTGCAACAGCAGTGACAGTGTAAGGCTCCCTTTTATGGGCTGCAGCACTCTCAACCTGGGTGCACGTGGAAATCACTGGGAAAATTTGAAGGTCCTGATGCCCAGGTCACACCCAGACCAATTAGATCACCTGCCTTGGGGAGGGAAAAGAAACCTGTCTTTGCAATGTTCCTACCCTGGGGGATGCTGATGTGGAGCCAGAGTGAAGCCCCTGGCTCCATTTCTGCTTATTTATCAAATATCTCACCTGCAAGGGACATTAATATCCACCTGGTTCATGGTTCCCAGCCCTGCCTGAACAACAGAATCACCTGAGAAGGTTAAACAACCTATTGGTGCAGGGACCCCACCCCTACTGGTCCTGACTGAATTGATCTAGGGCCTGGCTGCTTTTTGAGAGCTCCCCAGCGCTCTCTATCCAAGTGAGGAAGGTGGCCAGATCGGCTACCTTGTGTGAGAGGAGCTAAGGCGGACTCCAAGAGACCTTCCCATATGCGAATGCATTCATTTTGCAAGGGCATTAAGAGTCCCTGAGTTCTGCTGTCAGGCCGACAGTGCCTCTAGGACCCAGCGGCCACTCCATATGAGTTACTCAGAAAGATGATTTCTTATCGTTTGGTGCCTGAGAAGGTCCTAATCCCTGCAACCTGCGAATGTGAATTTCTAGGCAAAAACAATGTATTCCAGATGTGATTAGGTTAAGGAATTTGACAAGGGGGATTATCCTGTAGCATCCAGGTATGCCCTAAATGCATCACAAATGTCTTTATAAGAGAGGCAGAGGGAGATTGAAAACAGACAGAAAAGAAGTGATGTGACCATGGAGATGGAGAGTGGAGTGATGCGGCCACAAACCAAGGAATGCTGGCAGCCACCAGAAGCTCAGCCAGGCAAGGACCAGAGTCTCCCCTTGAGACCCCGGAAGGAGCATTCCCCAGCTTATTACCCGTAGAGGGTCTTGACTGCAAGTTGTCCAGGTTCTTGGTGTTTTGAACAAAGAATTGAACAAAACACACAGCAAAGCAAGGAAAGACTGAAGCAACAAAAGTAGAAATTTATTGAAAATGAAAGTACATGCCACAGGGTGGGAGTGGGCCAGAGCAGCAGCTCAAGGGCCTTGGTTACAGTATCTTCCGGGGTCCAAATATCCCCTCGAGGTTTCCCATTGGCCACTTGGTGATCACCCCATGTAAATGAAGTGGTGATCGGCAATCAGTCTAATTGTTTTGGAAAGCAACCAGAGTCTGAAGTTACAAAGTTCCTCTATGCAAACATCTGATTGGCTGCTGCAACCAATCAGAGGTACTTTCAATTATCTATCTGCCTCAAATAATGACAGCTTTGATTATTGGTTTCCAAATTCCTCTGCCCACATCCCAAGGGCAGCAGAGGAAGCTCAGTTTATTTCTTTTTTCTTCTTATTGCACTGCCTAAGCCATTTAATGCATTACAGCATTGAAAAGATAAAAGAAGGCATTCTTGCCATTTTTCTGATATTAAAGGGAATATCTTAAACACCTTTACACGTGATTTGCCATAGGTTTTGCTTCTTTATTAAGTCATGAGTTGAATTTTATCAAGCAGATCTTTGCATCTATAAACCTGAGCATGGACTTTCTGCCTTCGATCTGTTGATATGACACGTTACATTAATTGATTTTCAAAATTAAACATCCTATTGACATTCTGGTGGCTTCCTGAACTTGCTGCCTTGTATGGCTCTTTGGGCCTCTACTCTTTCTTCTGTTTCCATGGGAGTATCTTTGAGTGGCCCTGCTCACCCCAGAACTAGACATTACATTTTTCATGACTCCAACAGTGCACTTGCAATCAGGCTTATGTTGACGGACAGGGCTAGATTTCTTCCATCGTGCTGCCTCCCTCGACTGTCCAATCTTGGGACATTTGACAACAAGCCTCTCGGGTGACCCTCAAATCATCTTTCTCCCAGACTTTCTGACAGTTCACCTTATTTATTGTCTTTGGCCTTGGGACCTCTCTCTTCATCATTCTCCTGCATCCCTGATTCTCTAGGACCTCAGTCCTGGGGACCAGGCCTTTGCCTGGCTGAGGAGCACATCCTCCCCTCTGCTCCCCTGCCCGCTGTGCTGACCCTTCTGGCTGTGCTGTGAGACTGGCCAGAATGTCTAATGGGAGCCCCCATTTCTGGGCCTCCTGTTGCTCAGCTTGGTCTTTCAGAGAGCACCCCTCAAAACCCAGAGCACCAGATGGCAGCCACCCCCAGGTCTCCACGTCACCTATGAGAAGTGTTCAGGCCCAGCACACGGCCTGGCCCCGGAGTGGTGCTTAAGAAATGTTTGTTGGTTCTTGCTCTTTCTTATAGCTGAGCCCGGGTCTAGTGATGCCCACCCTGGTCAGGCATGGCTAAGAGGTGGGGTGAGGGGCTTCGTGGGTTCCCCTGTGTCCCCTGCAGCACCCCTCACTACAGCCTCAAACTTACCAGGACCCCCACTACTGACTAAACACACATGTTGGATCCTACTATTAAAAGCAATGAGAATTTAATCCTTCAGAGTTCAGCTCAAACATCCTTTTCTCAGAAGACTCCCTAACCTCCCAGACTAGGTCATTGGGTCGGTCAGAGACCCTGTGGGAAACAGATGGTATATTTAAATTGGGTAATTTGATCAGAGTTCAGTGAGGGGACTGTCTACAAAATGTGACTGGTTTAGGTAAAGCCCCTGGGGTGGGGTGGTCCGCTAAGCCAGTGGAGCTACGTTAAGTGGGGAACTCTACCTCCCCAGACCTGATGGAGTGGGGGCAGGAGTGATTCTCAGAACCTCATGCAGCATGGGGGCTGAGCGGGAGCTGGGCCTGCTGCAGAGAATGCAGCAGGCAGGGAGTCAGAAAACCAGTGCCCACATTCCTCTCCGGCTGCCTCCAGCCTCTGGTCTCCAGCTGGCCCTCCTATCAGGTGAACGCAGCTGGAAGGCATGGGCCAGCCTTCAGGGAGGCTCTGCATACTGCACATGTGTGCGATTGTGTGATTGTCTGTCTGCCCCATGAGAGTGTGAGCTCCACGAGGAAGGAAATGTGCACATCTCACTCACAGCACAGCATCTGGCACATTACCAGGCCTCACTAAAAATCTACTGACTGGTGCAGAGGTGTAATCAATGGACTGTCCTGGAAGACATTACTGAGGAACCCAATAGGGACTCATCACTCCTCTTCCCTTGAATACAGTGCCCTTACTGTTTTCTCTTGTCTCTTCATGGAACTTGGGAGGTCCTAGATGAAAGGTCTCAAGGGCAACCCCCACCTCATCTCCAAGTCCATGGCTAGAGCATGCTCATCCTAGCATGGCTAGGGGCCTTCAGCGTGGCTTGATGTCCTCCGAACACGTGACTGCTCTCCTGAGGTGTGTGGGTGTCTCCTCTGCTCTCATGCCCCAACTTCCTCAAGTGCCTTGCTATGGACTGAATGTATGTGTTCCCCCAAATCCATATGTTGAAGCCCCAAGCCCCAGGGTGATATTATGGGAGGTGGTGCCTTTGGGAGGTAATTACGGTTAGATGGGGTCATGAAGGTGCTGCCTCCATGATGGGATTAGCCCTTACGAGGAGATGAAGGGAACAGAGCTTTCTTTCCCGCATGTGAGGACACAGTGAGAAGTCGGCTATCTGTAAGCCAGGAAGAGAGTCCTCACCAGGGACCCACCATGCTGGCTGGCACCTTAATCTCCAACACCCAACCTCCAGAACTGTGAGAAATCCATGTCTTGTTTTAGCCCCTAGCCCCTTGGTCTATGGTATTTTGCAGTGAAGACATCTCCTGGAAGCTTCTTTCGGGCACCCCAGCTTCCCTGTCTCTGGCCCTTGACACCACTCTGAACTTCCCTCCTGTCCTACATGTGGTATCTAAGGAGGAGTCAGTGTCCCTTCCGAATGCTGAAAGGCCCTGAATGGTCAGGAGTGGCTCTGGCTTCCAAAAAGTGAAAGTTAGTCCTAGAATTCGAGGTGTGGGCTAGAGGGAACAGACCCTCCATCCTCAGGACAAGTGGGGGCGCTGGCCTTCCAAAGCTTCTCTTCAGATGCAGAGGAGGACAGGCTCATGGGAAGCAGCTGCTGGCTCTTTCCCTTGGTCTACATGAGGCGCTTCCTGCCCTGGGCAGACGGCCAGGCCTCAGGGAGGAAGGAGTCATGAGGAGGTCTGCAGCATGGGGAGGTACTGGGACTCGGAGGGAACCTGAGCAAAGGGGAGGACTTGAGCTGAGTCTAGGGGGACCGGGCCACTTTCCACATGCAGGGAAGATGTTGGCAGAAACCCTGAAAAGAAGCTGTGCCTGCTGAGAACCATCAGACACAGGGTAGACTCATATAGGGCTCACTCAAGGGCATGGTGACCTTGAGGCCCCAGCTTCAGATAGGTAGGTTGCCTGCATTCTTCTGTCATCCCCAACTCCTCTCATTTGACTAGGTGTTGAGTGATAGCGTCAGAGACCCTATATGGGTCTCCCTAACTCAGGAGATATCACCTGGCCACACATCAAAGTCATGTAAGGAGCTCTGTGAAAAGACACTGGCTTGGGGACTCCTCCTCCTGAGATAAATATTGACTGGGCTGGGCAGGGGCTGGGAGACTTGACAGTTTTTAAACCTCCTGCAGCTATTTGAGTGTGTAGCTGGGATTTAGAGCCACTCGTCCAAGGAATGTCTGCAGAGGCAGGCAAGCTCTTTCTCTGCGTGTCCCAGCCTATTAGCTGCCAAAGATGATTCCAAAGTCCATTCTTTCCACTTTAAAATACAAGATGCTGTTTGATAGATCTCATTTTATGTTTTTCAAAGCAATGGTTTTTTTTTTTTTTTTTTTGCAGAATTGAATGACTGTGGAGTTTGGGGAGAAATAGAGGCTGAGTGCCAGCTTTTCTTCCTCCTCTTGGAACTGGCACATCAGCTTGTGGAAGCATGTGGAACTTCTGTGGAGTCCTGGGGCACGGACAAGTGGGAATCAGTCAGCTAACAGTTCAGTAGGGCGTAGGGAGTGAAGCTTTGACTGCACCCAGGAGAGCTGTAGAAAAAAGTCACCATGAGATATTAAATGTCATCACTTTCAGATTATTTCATTATATATATATAGGAATAATTTTAAAAGCCACTTGAGAGATCAACTGAAGAGGTGTGGACAGAGTTTATGCACAGAGATACACATATTGAAAACCACCAACTTTTTCAGCAAAAAGAGAAAGCTGCTGTGCCAGATGACAGAATCCAGTGGAGAAAAAATTTAGTGACAGGGAGATCGTGGTATAATGCTAAACCAAAGAAATATACAAGCCTACACATAAAGTAGCATCTCAACCATGTAAAATTCAAGAATTAGGCCACAATTTTTAAGTATTTTCAAATACTGCAGCCTTTCAATTATCAGTTAATGGTATCACATATGAGTTATTATTTCTTTCTTATTTATTAGTATTTTTAAAGATTTTCTGTAATAAGAGTGCATTATTTTCATAATCAGAAAGTAAATTATAACAAAAATGTCATAACAAGTCAATGAAGTGGTAAGTGGCCACCTGGAGGAAGGGTTTCTACATTTAGCAAATAAAAAGATAGAATGTTCATTGCATTTGAATTTTGTATAAATGACAAATAAATGTTTAGTATAAGTATATCATAAATATTGCCTAAGATATATTTATGTTAAAAAAGTATTTGTTACATCTCTGAAATTCTAATTTAATTATGTATTTCTTTAATTTATCTGATAACCCTACCTGGAGGGGAAGGTGAACAGGCCCGGGCCAGGTGGGAGATTTCAAGCCATCCTGAGAGCTCCCGTGCTACCCAAGACACAGGCTTTGGCTTGGCTTCCCTATGCCAAGCGATGGAAGGCACCATCTACGCAGCAGCCATGCTCTCTCCTGAGTCCTCAGATCAATTGTCTTCTTATTTCTGGACTTAAGTACAGCTGCTCCAGCATATACACCTACTTCATGCAAATGATAACAATCATATTTATTTGTGTTGCATGCTAACATTCTCAATGGGCATCATATTACTAATCACATGTGTGGATTTTTATCTCTGATGGGTCACCCAGCAAGTATCAGATCTTAACACAGCTCCTCTAAGACAGGGTCTGTTTTTAGTCCCATTTTGTGGCTGAGGAAACCAATGCTCAGAGACGACAGAAGCTTGCTGCAGGGTGTGGTCTCAGAGCCCGCTGCCCTGCCCTCACCGAGCCTGGTGCGGGAAAGCTCTTCTCTGTGCTGTGCTCTGTCACTGTAATCTTGGAAGCAGCCCTGGGAGATGGCAGCCCTGGGAGATGCCTACTGTAGGAAAGCTAAGTCCCCTCTGCCCCTCCCCCGACCCCAGCAGGATCCCATTGGTTTCTTCTGATCTTTCTCCCTCCCTCTCTGCAATGAAGGTTTTTGGAATCTGCTGGGTCTGCTAGATCCTCTCACTATCTCTGAACCTCAGGCAAATCACCAGAGCTCCCAGTGCATCAATACTCTCACCTGATTCAGAAACATGAGCTTGGGTCTCAGTGCAAACACCCTTCCCACCGGGTTGCAGCATTCCCAGGTGGCTTTTAAGTGGGTTACAGTGAAAGTTTCTTCAAAAGCATCTCTTTCCCTGCTATCCAGGGCTTTAACTGCTGATTAATGATTTATAATATAACAAACAGAAAAGTGTTTTTTTTATAATTGAATTTCTGGCTTCGGCTCTTATCAATCTTATATTGTCTAGAAAAAACCAAGATCGTGACTTCTGAGGAAAACCCCCAGATACATCTCATTGTACTTATTTCTTGATGAAGTCCTTAAACTGAAGTCTTGTTGTGAATACATTGTTTCTAATTTTTCTTATTTCTTTGAGTCCCTTCAAGGCCTCTCACCAAACCAAATCCTAAAGCTTTCTTGGAAATCCAGAAAATTAAGTGAAACAAGAACACTGTAGAATATATTAAATGGTCTGGCACAAATTAATGAAAAGCTCTTTGCTTGTAAAAGAAAATAAAGATTCAGTTCACTCAAACAAGGAAAGCTCTGTGGCGAAAGCCCACATTTTCCATTTGGCTTCAGCACCTCCAAGTGCAGTGAGCGGTGAGTGAGCAGCTCAGTGTGCGTATGCCACTGTCTACACGGGTGGCATGAGGAACAAAAGTGGCCCAGCACAAGGCAGGGGCTGCTCAAGAACGGTGACGGATAGAGAACACCATGTTCATTTTCTGCATGAGCAGATGGATCCTCCCATGCACAGAGGGGTCCAGAAACATGCCCAGAGTCTCCCAGCTAGTAAATCATGAAGCTGGACCTGACCCCAGACCCTGAGCTTTCCAGCACATGGCTCTGCCTCCTTCATGGGCCAATGTCTCCAACGTCTAAGGAAGGATCGATCCTTTAAAGTCAGAATGTACTTCAGTTCAGAGGTTTTTGAACCTGGGGTTGGCTCTGAACCATCTCCAGGGCCTGCCTTTGGGCTGCCCTGGAAGCTTTCTTGGCACCTTCAGTCATCACTGAGCTAGCCCCCATCATTCCTATCTCCCTCTGAACTGATTCTCTTTTCCAGCTTCAGCATGATGGAGAATGCCAAGGTCATAGACCATGGCCAACAAGTAAACTGTGAAGATTTGTCCCCTTCACAGTGTGGTGACCTAGGGCAAGTTATTTGACCTCCAGGACTCAGTCTCCTTGTCTGCAAAGTGGGTATACTAATGATCACTTCCAGGACTGTTGCAGAGATTTATGAGACACTGAAGATGTTCAGTAACCTCGTCCATCCTCCGGCTCTTTGCAGGCTCAAATATTTCAGATAAACCAGACCCTGAATGAGTAGGAGAAGGAACATGTGAAGAAAGCCAGGGGCCCACAACATCGCTCTCTTTGCACAAGGTACTGCAGTTCTACTCCTAAAAATGATCCTCCAATAAGACTATATCTAGGGTAGAAGCATGCGCAATGATACTTGGTATCTCTCTGTAGTCAATGATAGGACTAAGTTGGACATGAGAGATGCTATTCTCAGAATTAAGGGTCAGGGACTACAATGTGGTGACTGCAACCTGGTGCTCAGCTACCCATTAAGAAGCTCTTTAAAAAGTAAAGTCGTGGTGACATTCAGGGATGGTAGGGCAGCCAGTTCAGCTGACAGACACTCAAAGCTCTATGTGGGATAGTGGAGGAGCCTCAAACTGTTCCCTGACCCCGGCCAGAAGGAAATGGCCATGCCAGGCATCTTGGGCATGGTGTTCTTGCCTCTCGTCTGGCTCCGCATCAAATCTGCAGCCTTCTGCCAAGGATTGAAGTCATGGCCACCTCCACTTCCAACACCCGCTCTGTGGCTGTGCCAGGAGTTGGGCATTAGCTCCCTTTCACTTATTTGTAGAGGATGAATTATGCCAGGGTCGTGTTAACCATCATTTGGAGATTATTTTTGGAGACAGAAAACTCTTTAGCAGCAAGTGCTGGAGGTTATACAACGACTGTGCGAGGGAGACTCTTGGATACTCAAAACAGACCTTCCAAGGTGAGGTCATCATCAAATGGTGCTCTGGGGACAGAGTTTACGGACTCACCTTTGGAATACTGTGTGGTGAGTGTGCCGTCACCCCAGCCAAGAGCAGGGCCTGCTCTAATGCAGCTGGGCTCGCCCTCATTTATGTTGGGATGGTGCTCAGTGTGGATTGATGGAAAGAGGTGGAGCAGGATCCAGAAACATCCACTACCTCACTCATGTTATCTCATCGCACAAGGGATCCAGTGTTAGGGAGACCCAGGGCCTGGCCCTGGACATTTCACATGTCCAGTTCTTTTTTAACCCTTTTCTGCAATGTGCTGTTTGGTCTGTGGATCCTGTGGCTGGTTCCCACGTGCTTGTGTTTCTCTGTCTTCATGATGAGAACTGTAGCTCTAGATCTTTGAAGCTTGATTTTGCTTGGGGACCCACTGCATGAGAGCACTGCATCATAGGAAATGTTGTTAAGTTCCAAATATCCCCAAGAGAGCTTCCCTTACAAACTGCAGAATAGGACTTTGCTCTTTTCAACCGTTAATGAGGTCTAAAATTTGAAAGGCCAGCCAGTGAATATCTAACGTTTTCGACTGAATTCACCCCATAAGAATTATATTATATGTCTGTATTAGTCAGCTAGGGCCGCCATAACAAACTGCCACAGACTTGCTTGCTGAAAACAACAAAAAATTAATTATCCCAGTTCTGGAAATGAGAAGTCCAAGATCAAGGTGCCAGCAGAGTTGGTTTTTTCCCAAAGCCTCTCTGCTTGGCTTGTAGATCCCATCTTCTCACTGTCCTCACATGGTCTTTCCTCTGTGTGTCCATGTCTGTGTCCCAATTTCCTCTTCTTATAAGGACACCAGTCATATTGATTAGCATCCACTCTAAGGACCTCATTTTAACTTCATCACCTCTTTAAAGACCTTGCCTCCAAATACAGTCCCATTCTGAGGTTCTGGGAGGCAGGGTTTCCACTACGAATTTGGAGGGGGTACAACCCAGCTCATAACAATCTCAACACTCAGTACATAAAGATAACTAACAAAGGCCGGGTGTGGCAGCTCATGCCTGTAATCCCAGCACTTTTGGAGATCGAGGCAGGTGGATCACCTGAGGTCAGAAGTTTGAGATCAGCCTGGCCAACATGGTGAAACCCTCTCTACTAAACATATAAAAATTAGCCAGGTGTGGTGGTGCGTGCTTGTAATCCCAGCTACTTGGGAGGCTGAGGCAGGACAATCGCCTGAACCTGGGAGACAGAGGTTGCAGCAAGTCAAGATCGTGCCACTGGACCAAAGCCTGGGAGACCAAGGGAGACCCTGTCTCAAAAACAATAATAATAATGATAACAATAATAATAATAATGAGATGTGAGTTAAAAAACAGAACAAAACAGTACTTACCTGATATGGTTTGGCTGTGCCCCCACCCAAATCTCAACTTGAATTGTATCTCCCAGAAGTCCCATGTGTTGTGGGAGGGACCCAGGGGGAGGTAATTGAATCATGGGGCTGGTCTTTCCGGTGCTATTCCTGTGATAGTGAATAAGTCACAAGATCTGATGGGTTTATCAGGGGTTTCTGCTTTTGCTTCCGCATCATTTTTTCTTGCTGCTGCCGTGTAAGGATTGCCTTTCACTTCCCACCGTGATTCTGAGGCTTCCCTGGCCATGTGGAACTATAAGTCCAGTTAAACCTCTTTTTCTTCCCAGTCTCAGGTATGTTTTTGTCAGCAGCAACAAAACGGGCTAATACATTACCTTTACGATGTGGGAGACCATTTGATCTTTGCTATTCTATTCTATTTCTTCAAAATAACCCTGGTTATGGCCCACCAAAATGATTTCATAATCCACTAATGGTCACAACCCACAGTTTTTCCAATCAAGGCCAAACCCTGAGAATACCTATTTCCACTCTGATCTAAGGAGCTAAGCAAATACTAATCAGAATCAAAGCCTTTATCTTAATGATGGGGGAGCTGAGACCACGGATAGGCTTGAGCAGGCCTGGTCAGGGAATGGTGGTTACAACAGTGGCCCCGGTCTGGGGACCAGGGGTTTGAGCTTCTTCCAGAAAGAAGGATGGCCAGGCAGGATCAGGATGGAGGGGGAGTGAGAACTGTGTCCGAGACACAATGCTAGGGGACAAAACCAGGGGACCATTCACAGAGCAAGTGCAGGGCAGAGAAAAGAAGGAGCTGCCAAGAAGGCCAGACTCAGGGCAGAGGCAGGGACAGAGGGACTAGCTAGAGCCACGTGGCTGCAAGCATCCTAAAGGTCAGAGCTCATCTATGTTGGGGATGGTGTTGGCACAGGCTCGGTCCCTGCGTGCTGTAGGCTACAAAACAAGTGTTGCCCTTTTAGGTCCACTTCATCTCGTTTGCCTTTTCCATAGAACACAGGGGCGCTCTGGCTGAGTCCATGTGACAGGACACCTCACAATGGAGGGGCCCTGACACTTTACACTTGAAAAGTTTGGGGAAGCCAAGGAGAGGAGGCTTTAGCTACTGGAAAATCACCAGAGAATTTCAAGCTGCAGAGAAAGCCATTTCTAAAATTCCAAAATGGTCATCCCAGCATTATGCCAATTACCTTCCTAAAACACAGGTGCCATACACCTAATCCCTTGATTGTGTGAACACATACTGTTTCCTGATGGAGTATATAGTTATTGCTTTAGAACAGAGTAAAAATTGTTTAACATGGAATTTAAGCCCCAAGGATTTTTTATGTCATCGTCCAATTTAAATCCTTCCAGCTTCTTAATTTGTCATTTGTACTCCCTGCCACTTCCCACTGTATATACATATTTTAACATCATGGTAATAATACCAGAGATATGGTGCTCTGCTTTTTAAAAATAGCATAAAATAATTTCAAACAATAAAATACATAAAAAGAATTTAAACTGTTTTTAATAATAAGAATTGCAAAATAATCTAATATAAAAAGAGCCCAAAAAGAGTATATGTACAGCTGAAACAAGAAAAATCCAATAGACATCATGAATCTACCACCCAGCTTAAGAAACAGACCTTTCCAAATGTACTAGAAACCCATAATGTCCCCTTCCTCAGTTATACTGCACCTACTCCCTGCAAGTGACTGTCATCCTGAATAATGTCTTCATTACCTGCTGCTTTTCTGTGTCATTTTCAAACAGCATCGAACTTTAAAAAATCATATTTTGTAAATTCAAGTTGCTGATGTTCAGAAATGCAGTGTGACTTTCGTGTTTTGAATTTAAAAAATTCAACTAGTAAATTTGTCTCTTAGTTCTAAAAAATTATCTGTGGTTTCTTTGGGGTTTTCTATATAGAAAATCTTAACATCTACAAATAATGACGCTTTGTTTATTGCTTTCCAATCTCTCTTTTATTTCTTTTTTCTTCTTACTGCACTGGTTAAGCCCCTTAATACATTATTGAGCAGGAAAGAGAAAAGCAGGCCTTCTTGCCATTTTTATGATCTTAAAGGGAATGTCGCAAACATCTTTACATGTGATTTGCTGTAGGTTTTGTTAGGTGCTCTTTAGTAAGTTAAGGAAGTTCCTCCCATTCTTGTTTTGTTACAAGTTTTGTTTTGTTTTAAGTCATGAGTGGATGTTGAGTTTTGTCAAACAGATCTCTGCATCCGTAAACCTGAGCATGGACTTTGTGCCTTCGGTCTGTTGATGTGATGTGTTACACTAATTGATTTTCAAAATTAAACAACTTTGTATTCCTGGGATAATCTCAACGTGATTATGATGTATGATTCTTTATACATTTTCCTTTGTGTGTTCTTTATGGCAGTTTTATTTCGATGTTTTCACTTTTATTTATAAAGAAACTTAATCTGTAGCTTTACTTTCTTGCAGTTACTCATCTGTTCTTAGTATCAGACATATGATAGCCTCATAAAATGAGTTAGGATGATGCTTTCACTTTTTCTATTCTTTGGAAGAGTGTGGGTAAGATAACACTATTTGATCTTTGATGTTTGATAGAAATCAACTGTAAGGCCGCTGGGGTCTGGGGTTTCCTTTGTGAAAGAATTTTAGCAACTAATGAGGCCTCCTACATCTTCTTGAAATAATTTTAGTAAGGAATTTTTTAGATATGTATCTTTCTCATCATTTATTGCTATGACATTGTTCATGACATCTCTTTGTTACTAGTTCATAGCATTTTTTTTTGTCCTTTCCTTTTGTGCCTTATTTTGGATGGAGTGCTTTAAAATCAGATTCCACTATTATCCCTCTACTTGTTTTACAAATATAATTGTCTATTCTATTAGTGATTATCTTAGCTGTTTCAGTATGCGCGTTTAAGAATGTCTAAAGCTTATCAATATCTACTGTCATCTCAACTGATATACTTGATACACTTCATTTCAAGGTTTATTGCTTTCCACAAGTGGATGTACTGTGAAGCTAATGAAATACGAGTTTTTCAGGATGCTTCATTTACGTGAGCTCTTTCTAATCCACTGAGCCTAATTTTGCTTTTTAAAATTTGGTATTCTTTTCGTTAACAAGGCACATTTTGCACATTTACAGTCTCACAGAACCTGGATTGACCCCTGATATTTTCAAACTATTCTGTGGATTTCTAACTTCTGTGCCAGCTAAGCATTATATTTAAAAATATATTATTTGTGGCTGGAAGCGGTGGCTCACACCTGTAATTCCAGCACTCTGGGAGCCTGAGGTGGTCAGATCACCTGAGGTTAGGAGTTTGAGACCAGCCTGGCCAAATGGCCAACCTGTCTCTACTAAAAATACAAAAAATACACACGCTTGGTGGCAGATGCCTGTAATCCCAGCTACTCGGGAGGCTGAGGCATGAGAATCATTTGAACCCGGGAGGGGGAGGCTGCCGTGAACTGAGATTGTGCCACTGCACTCCAGCTTTGGCAACAGAGTAAGGCCTCACCAAAAATAGAAAGAAAGAAGGAAAGAAAGAAAGAAAGAAAGAAAGAGAAGGAAAGAAAGAAAGAAAGAAAGAGAAGGAAAGAAAGAAAGAAAGAAAGAAAGAAAGAAAGAAAGAAAGAAAGAAAGAAAGGAAGGAAGGGAGGGAAAGAGAAAGAAAAGAAAAAAGAAAAAATAATAATTTGTATTGTATCTGTTATTTCATTTGTCTCAGCAGATCTAAGGGACCTCACTGCTGTGGCAGGGACTGAGATCATGAAACTTGCTACTCAACTGCAAACATGGCTATTTCTTATAGAAAAATTAAGATATCAAATAGTGGACCCCAAAGCTTTTGAGGACAATGAATTATGGCGTCAGCTCCAGGGAACAGAACCAGTTTCTAATCAGGGACATTCTCTTATCCCACAGCAGGAGGTTCTGCTGGAGCCCAGGTAGATTTCAGTAGTTGTAATGTACCTCCCTTTCATCTCCTTCTGGGTGGAAGTGTCTATTTAGTTATTCTTCTGTCTCTGTCTCATGATTGTATTCTGAATTAGGAATGAGGGGCAAATAATTTCTTTTTTTAGTTTTTAGGTCTCTGTGCCTGACTTAGATGACAAGATCCTGAACTTTAAAGTGCTTAATGTTATAATGAGATGAAACTTTTGGGTCTAGGGGTGAGAACACTTTGCCAGACAACCCTGCTTTGGGCTCAGGAAAGCCCTTGACCAGAGCCTTGCTCTGCTTCCTGGGTCCACAGTCTGCTCTCGGAGGCACCTGGAGCCACTCCTAGTTTTTGCTCTGCATCAAAAGCTAGTGGGGATATTTCTGGAAAGAGAAGTCCATCCTGGGCTTTTTTTTTCCTGAACGTTAAATATAGACATTAAGTATAAACACTAAATAAAATAAATAAAAATAAATATTAAATATAAATAAATATAATAAAAATATTTCCAAGGTGTTAATTCATTTTAAAACAAATAACTGAATAAAGTATCTTTGGGTGGCTGCTAGAGTTAATTAAATTACCTATTTAATTTCAAATATTCATGCCCCTCTTCATATAAATAATTATTGGAGGGGGCTTATGAAAATTGGTATGGGTTAAAAAAGAGTCAGTGGGGCTAAGAGAGTAGAAATAGTAAGATGAGGCATGAAATATGCTTTATAAGATCCCATACACAAAGGGATCTTAAAGTGTTTCTGGGACTCCAAGCAACCCACCAGAAAAGGAAAACAGGATCCTGTGACATGAACTACAGTGTCCTTGATATAAACAGACTGTAACGACTGCATACTGCACTTTATGCTGCTGATACTTGAGACCCACAGCCCTGTCACTGTATAGGGCCAGGGACAGCGTCCTTTACCAATATCCTCACAGCGTTAGCAATGGTGGGTTTCCCAGCTGCCTTTGAGTTTGCTTTCCACATGTCTGCACTTTAAGCAGGAAGCACACTTTCATGAAAAGAGCTCCATGGGAGGGGCTCTGAGAACGAGGTCCATGCTGCTCTGGATTAATCCTTCGCCAAATTCTCAATGAATAATTTTTGCTCAACTTTAAATGCGAGGTGATGATGTTTTCAAGGTTTGACTCCCTGATACTTGCAGTGAAGCTGGCCTCCCTTGCCTTTTCGTTTGAAGGATGACAAAAAAATGCTTAGTCAGAGTGAATCCCAGATTCCATGCTCTGCAGAGAGCTGGACAGCTGCTTAACCAGGACACCAGCCTGAGAGCAGGTCATGCTGCCTGTCCCACCCCTGCCCAGCATCCAGGGCTGACCTCTCTCCACTGCACAAGAGGCTTCTGGAGGGCCAAGCCCATTCCTGACTTGCTCACTGTTTGTATTGGTCTGCAGGGGCTGCTGTAACAAAGTGCTGCAAGCTGAGTGGCTTAGAGAACAAAATGTATTGGCTTAAAATTCTGGAGGCTGGAAGTCTGAAATCACCGTGTCATCAGGGCTGGTTCTAGGCCACTCTCCTTGGCTGTGGATCGCCATTGGCATATTCACATGGCCTTCTCTCAACTGTATGGCTGTCTCCAAATTTCCCTTTCTTATAAGGACACCACTCCTCCTATTAGATTAGGGCCCATTCTAATTACCTCACCACACCTCTGTAAAGTCTCTATCTCCAAATAAGGTCACATTCTGAGGTTCTGTGTGTTAAGATATCAGCATACGAATTTTGGGTGAGCACCATTCAACCTTAACACCATCATAGCTCCAGTTTCTAACACAGTAAAAAAAAAACAACTGCACAGCACTAAAAAAAATTTGGAGAATTAATGTATGAAGACATAAATTGGAATCTATTTTATCAATAGACAGAATGTGTTCAAGGCCCAAGATTTTAATATTATAGCAATAATTCTGGGCTGCAAAATTTAAAATAGATGTTACTAAATGCTCATGTTTGTCATAAAAGTCTTAGCAAAGTTTAGCAGAAGATGTCTAACTTTAAGTTATGTGACTTCCTGAGGAACACCCCAAGATAAACCTGTTATAAAAAGTACCTCTTAGCAAACGAATGAGTTGAACTTGCACCTACACAGGGTCATTACCCAAACATATAGGCACACCATGGAGATACTACAGGTTTGGTTCCACACCACTGCAGTAGAGTGAATATCTCAATAAAGCAAGTTGTATTCATCCATTTTCATACTGCTATGAAGGAATACCCAAGACTGGGTAATTTATAAAGAAAAAGAAGTTTAATGGACTCACAGTTCCACATGGCTGAGGAGGCCTCACAGTCATGGTGGAAGGCAAAGGAGGAACAAAGGCACATCTTACATGGCAACAGGAAAGAGAGTGTGTCCAGGGGAACTATCCTTTATAAAACCATCAGATCTCATGAGAATTATTCACTATCATGAGAACAGCATGGGAAAACCCCATCCCCCACCCCATGATTCAATTACTTCCCACCGGGTCCCTCACATGAAACGTGGGGATTTTGGGAGCTACAATTCAAGATGACATTTGGGAAGAGACGCAGCCAAACTATATCACAAGTCACACAGGTTTTTTGGTGTCCCAGTACATATAAAAGTTATAATTTACAGTATACTATAGTCTGCTAAGTGTGCACTGTCTAAAAAACATACCTTAATTTAAAAATCCTTTGCTGCTAAAAATGTTAACAATCATCTGAGCCTTCAATGAGTCGTTATCTTTTTGCTGGTGGAGGGTCTTACCTCGATGTTGACGGCTGCTGACTGATCAGGTTGGTGGTTGCTGCAGGTTGATGTGGCTGTGTCAATTTCTTAAGATAAGACATCAATGAAGTTTTCAGCATCAATTGAGCCTTCTTTCAATGAAAGATTTCTCTGTAGCATGCAGTGCTGTTTGATAGCATCTTGCACACAGAACTTTCAGATTTGAAGTCCATCCTCACAAACCTGATTTGTGAAATCAGTTCATGTAATATTCTAAATCCTTTGTTGTCATTCCAATGATGTTCACAGCTACTTCACTAGGAGTAGATTGCATTTCAAGAAATCAGTTTCTTTGCTCATCCATAAGCAACTCCTCTTTCTTTCGAGTTTAATCACCAAAAATCAGCAATTCAGCCACGTATTCAGGCTCTGCTTCTAATTATAGGTCTCTTGCTATTTCCACCACATCTGCAATTACTTTCTCTACCAAAATCTTGAATCTTTCAAAGTTATCCATAAGGTTTGGGATCAACTTCTTCCAAATTCCCATTAATGTTGATATTTTGACCTCCTCTCATGAATGATGAATTCTCTTAGTGGCATCTACGATGATGAATCTTTTCAGAAAGTTTTCAATGTATTTTCCCCAGACCTATCAGAGTAATAATCATCTATGGAAGCAATGGCCTGACAAAATGTATTTCTTAAGTAGTAAGACTTGAAAGTTGAAATTAATTCTTGATTCTTGGGCTGCAGAAAGGATGTTGTTTTAGCAGGCATGAAAATAACATTCATCTCCTTGTACACCTCCATCAGAGCTCTTGGGTGACCAGGTACATTGCCAATGAGCAGTAATATTTGGAAAGAAACCTTTTTTCTGAGCAGTAGGTCTCAAAAGTGGACATTAAATATTCAGTAAAGCATGCTGTAAATAGATGTGCTGTCATCTAGACTTTATTATTCCATATATAGAACACAGGTAGAGATTTAGCATAATTCTTAAGGGCTTTAGTATTTTTGGAATGATCAATGAGCATTGTCTTAAATTTCATGTCACCAGCTGCATTAGTCCCTAACAAGAGAGTCAGTCTGACCTTTGAAGCTTTGAAGCCAAGCACTGACTTCTCTCTACCTATGAAAGTTTTAGATGACATCTTCTTCCAATCGAAGGCTGTTTTGTGTACATTAAAAATCTGTTGTGGCCAGGCGCAGTGACTCACGTCTGTAATCCCAGCACTCTGGGGGGCCGAGATGGGTGGATCATGAGGTCAGGAGTTCAAGACCAGCCTGACTAACATGGTGAAACCCCGTCTCTGCTAAAAGTACAAAAATTAGCTGGGCATGGTGGCTCACACCTGTAATCCCAGCTACTCAGGAGGCGGGGGTTGCAGTGAGCTGAGATCATGCCACTGCATTCCAGTCTGGGCGACAGAGCGAGACTCCGTCTCAAAAAAAGAAAAAAAAAATCTGTTGTTTAGTGTAGCCACCCTCATCGATGATCTTAGCTAGATCTTCTGGATAACTGGCTGAAGCTTCTCCATCAGCACTTGCTACTTTACCTTGCACTCTATGTTATGAAGATGGCTTCTTTTAAACCTCAAGAACCAACCTCTGCTAGCTTCAAAACATTTATTTTGCAGCTTCCTCACCTCTCTCAGACTTTGTAGAATTAAAGAAAACCTGAGCCTTTCTCTGGGTTACACTTTGACTTAAGGGAATGTTGTGGCTGGTTTGATTCTCTGTCCAGACCACTAAAACTTTCTCCATATCAGAAATCAGCCTGTTTTGCTTTCTTATCATTCATGTGTTCACTGGAGTAGCACTTTTAATTTCCTTCAAGAACTTTTCCTTGGCATTCACAGCTTGGCTAACTATTTGGCACAAGAGACCTAACATTTGGCCTGTTTTGGTTTTCAACATGCCTTCCTCAGTAAGCTTAATCATTTCTAGCTTTTGATTGAAAGTGAGAGAGTGTGGGCCAGGCGCGGTGGCTCACGCTTGTAATCCCAGCACTTTGGGAGGCCGAGGCAGGCAAATCACGAGGTCAGGAGATCGAGACCACGGTGAAACCCCGTCTCTACTAAAAATACAAAAAATTAGCCAGGCGTGAGGTGGACGCCTGTAGTCCCAGCTACCTGGAGAGGCTGAGGCAGGAGAATGGCATGAACTTGGGAGGCGGAGCTTGCAGTGAGCAGAGATTGCGCCACTGCACTCCAGCCTGGGCGACAGAGCGAGACTCCATCTCAGGAAAAAAAAAAAAAAAGACATGAAGTCCTTGCCCATGCCTATGTCCTGAATGGTATTGCCTAGGTTTTCTTGTAGGATTTTAATGGTTTTAGGTCTAACATATAAGTCTTTAATCCATCTTGAATTAATTTTTGTATAAGGTGTAAGGAAGGGATCCAGTTGCAGCTTTCTACATATGGCTAGCCAGTTTTCCCAGCACCATTTATTAAATAGGGAATCCTTTCCCCATTTCTTGTTTTTGTCAGGTTTGTCAAAGATCAGATAATTGTAGCTATGCGGCATCATTTCTGAGGGCTCTGTTCTGTTCCATTGATCTATGTCTCTGTTGTGTTACCAGTACCATGCTGTTTTGGTTACTGTAGCCTTGTAGTATAGTTTAAAGTCAGGTAGCGTGATGCCTCCAGCTTTGTTCTTTTGGCTTAGGATTGACTGCTATAAAGACACATGCACACGTATGTTTATTGCGGCACTATTCACAATAGCAAAGAGTTGGAACCAACCCAAATGTCCAACAACGATAGACTGGATTAAGAAAATGTGGCACATATACACCATGGAATACTATGCAGCCATAAAAAATGATGAGTTCGTGTCCTTTGTAGGGACATGGATGAAACTGGAAAACATCATTCTCAGTAAACTATCGCAAGGACAAAAAACCAAACACCGCATGTTCTCACTCATAGGTGGGAATTGAACAATGAGAACTCATGGACACAGGAAGGGGAACATCACACTCCGGGGACTGTTGTGGGGTGGGGGGAGGGGGGAGGGACAGCATTAGGAGATACATCTAATGCTAAATGACGAGTTAATGGGTGCAGGAAATCAACATGGCACATGGATACATATGTAACAAACCTGCACATTGTGCACATGTACCCTAAAACCCTGAAGTATAAAAAAAAAAAAAAAAAAAAAACGAAAGAAAGAAAGTGAGAGAGTGTGACTCTTCCTTTCACCTGAACACTTAGAGTTCATTGTAGGGTTATTAATTGGCCTAATTTTAATATTGTTGTTTCAGGGAATAAGGAGGCCTGAGGAGAAAGAAAGAGACAGGGGAATGGCCAGCTGGTGGAGAAGTCAGAACACACCCATTTATCAATGGAGTTTGCCGTCTTGTATGGGCATGGTTCCTGGTGCCTCAAAACAATTACAATGGTAACATCAAAGATCACTGACCACAGATCACCAAAACAGATGCAATAATTATGAAAAAGTTCAAAATATTGTGAGAATTACCAAAATGTGACACAGAGACACGAAGCGAGCACTTACTGTTGGAAGAATGGCACTGATAGACTTGCTTGACCCCGGGTTGCCACAGACCTTCAATTTGTAAAAACATGCAACATCTGCAAAGCGCAATAAAGTAAAGAGCACATAAATAAGGTATGCTTGTAGTTAACATGAAAGGAAAGCTTCCAAAATGATGACTTGGGTTTGAAAGGGCTGGTCTTGATCTAACACTAAGGAGACATCCGGTGAACTACCCGGCCTCATAATTTTAACATGAGCACTTCTGCTCCAAGCTGTCTGTGCCATCACAGCTGCAATTGAGAGGCATTCCTTATTCTCCTTTCCCCACCAAAATGTAAATAGCTGTGTTTATTTTTTCTGATTGAATGGGTAATGCATGCTAACTGTAAAGAAGATAACTAACAAATCTGAAAACTAAAAAGAAAATGTTCATTGTAAACCTCTAGAAGTTTGTGATAGCAACTTCACAATGAAACTATATCATTCCAAACATTTAAATTAAATATATCAAATATGACATATATTTATCCAAATGGGATAATACAATATGCACTATTTCATCACTTGAATTTGGCACGTGATAAATCATGACCGTGAACCATGCTGAAACCTACTTGGTAGCATTGTAGGATGTAGCTCTCCCTAGAAACCTGGCTCTTTACTGAGGAACATGCAGCATTTCTAGTTTCTGCTACTAAAAATATCATTTCATAAACCTTCAGATATGTACACATTGGTATGATCACCCAATAATTTCCTAATGAAGTGCCCAAAAGTAGAATTGCCACATTAAAATGAATACATATCCTACAGATTTTTACAGTGTCCTTCAGAAATATTGTACCGGTACTAACCCTTGCCAATAGTCCTTGAAATTGTGTTTGCCCACAACTTAAACTACGTCAGATGTTATTCTTTTTAAATTTTGCCAATTTGATGGATAAAACTAATATCTCATGGTCAGTATAATTTACATTTCTTTTATAACCTAATCTGTGCATTGGCCACTTGCCTTTTTTTCCTTTTTGAGTTTCTTTTTTCATTTTTTATGTTTATTATTTATTTGTCAATTTTCTCCCCTACATCTTCTCCATTGTCCCTTTCTGAAACTTCAGTTCATTCAATTTTGGATGTATATTTTGGTTTTTCTTTTGCTTCATATTGTGTGAGAATTCTCTGTTTTCTAGAATGTCTAATGACTTGCTATCTTGGCAATTATATCTCTAAGAAGTCTATCATTCTCAGATTGTTCTCTTTTCATAGTCCCTTCTTCTTGCTTTAAATAAATAAATATATAGATATACTTGCTGCTTCTTAATTAGCTCATTTATTTATTTATATCTATCTATCTGTCATCTGTTATCATCATATGTAGATACATCCTTTAATTATTTTGGCTTCCAAGAGAATAGGTTGAAATATCAGCACGATCCGTTTATATGAAGTTGCCCATATTGTGCACAAGTTCCAGACTCTGGAAGTAGTTTTGGAACGGATGGAGGGAGAGAGGTATTACCAGGTTTGTGACTGCCTTATAGTTTCCAGTGTCCTCAGTTTCCTTTTTCTTCACTTTTGAAACATTTGTCCATTTTCACAGAAGCCATGATTACCATATTAGTTAGAGTCTGTTTTGGCACAAATAATGCAATGCATTCAAGAGCAGATAAACATATTACTATTACAGGGTGGACATTGTTGTCTTTCCTCATGTGCCTGGGATCTGGTTCAGAGGCTCAGGACTGTCAGAACCATGATCTGAAATTCTTGTGGCCTTTCCTAAATGGTTGCAAGATGGAAACACACTCTTGTTTTCTGGGAGGGGGAGAGTGAAGAGATAAGGAAGAAAGAGTAACACTTAGAGCTGGAAGCAGAAACTGCCTGCTGATGCTGCTGTCATCGCATTGGCCATTTAGAACAATTTCCCAGCATCCCTGGGGTTTGAGGTGATCATGTGACACCGTGACTGGTGCAGACAGTGCTAGCTTCCTACGTACTGCCCGTTCTTAACTTCTTTCTTACTAATATGCCTCAGAGTTTTGCTTAGTCTGTTTTTGTTTTGGTTCCTGATAGATTTTAGGACTTTTCAGAGTGACCTGTTAATTACCTTATTTTAAAACTCCCCAACAGTGCTTAGCCTAGGCTTGAGCACACAGCAGGTGTCCCCAGTTCCTGGAATTTGGTTGGCTGCCAGTCAAGAACTTAATAAAACATAGCTACTACTTCTTGAAATTTTCCTATGCCAAGTACACTTCCAAACGCATCACATATATTAATACATGTTATCCCACCATAGCCTTATGAGATAGATATTATTATTATTACACCCATTTAACTGATGAGGAAACCAAAGCACAGATTGGCTAAGTAACTTGCCTGAAACCACACAGCTAGAAAGCAGAAAGGAAAGAATTGGAATTTGAAGGCAGGCAGGCTGCTTCCTGCACTTGTTCACTACCGAATTGCATTAGTAAATTAAGCCGTAAGTGGCTTACACCTTCAAATCTTCATTACATGATGAAAAAGTGATAAAAAGCAAGAAAATATACAACTATTTTAAACCTATACATTAAGGGGAAACTGACAGCCATGTAAAGTCAAGGAGCTAAAAAAACCTTGATGCTACAGACGTTCCATCCTTCACCTCTCGTCCACGTGGATCACACTGAAAACCTAACCACCTTCTTCCTCATTCATTCTGTGTTTGTGGAAACTTCACAGTGATCAAAGCTGTCTTGGGGTGAAGGGTGAGCCCGGCCGTAAAGTGAGCTCTGTGAAGACTGCTGCCTTTCCTCCAGCCCAGGGCTGTCAACACAGTGGCTGGGGAGTGTTGTGTGACTCTCCTTTGAAGCAATAGGTCCGTTGTGCAATTTCCATAGCATGGCCTAGTGAGAAGACGGAAGCCCAAAGGGCCCAGTGTAAGCTCATCCAGAAACTAGGAGACTGCAGTTCCACATCTATAAAATAAGGCTAGTTTGGATTTCTAGGAAGGAAGTAGTTTATAAAATTAGCAGATAATGTGTAGATTGGCAGGCACAATGGGGGTGGATTTTTCTCACCAAAGAGAGTCTTTGATCTTTGCATAGAGCCAAGGTGGCAACTCTAGCAGCCTAGTTTAACTTCATTTCACGATCTGTGACCTTCTTGGTTCCCAAACTTTCATGTACGGTGTTGCCCATTTAACAGGGAAGGAGACCTAGTCATGGCCTCTGGGAACTGGAGAAATATGTACAGTGCTCCAAGACTCCATGAAAATAGGCAGACCCAGGGATCTGACTCTCCTTTTATCTGTCTCTTCAGAGCCCTGCTCATCTTCTCTAGTCTCTTCTATGGCCCAACAGGAAATTAACATGCCCTTTGTTCTCACAGCATAGCAGCTAGGGTAGGCTAAATTGTGCTGCAGTAACAAAACACCTCAAACTCTTTGTGGCTTACCACAAGAAGTTGATATCTTGGTCTCATAAAGTCGACTGCAGATCTGGGTAATTCTCTAGGCAATTTTCCTCCATATTTAGCAAGTCAGATTGTTTCCTTCTTTTGGCCTTTCCATTTCAACACTAAGCAATCCCAAACTGGTGCGGATGAAGAAAGAGGTGGAGGGTCAAGCAGCTGTAGTTAATTGCTTGGGCCTAGGAGTGGCACTATTTCTATTCATGTTTCTTTGGTGAGAACTATTTACTTAGCCATACCTAAATTCAAGGAATACCTTATGATTCTCTGTGTAACCGAAAGTAGCAGAGTACTAAATATTGGTGAACATTAACTGTTTTGATCATACAGACCAAAGCTCTCTTCATTTGCTAAAGAGTTCCATCTGGCTAACCTCTGAGCTATTACATTTGTGTTAGCCGGATTCAGGATTATGGTGTCTTGGTGAGGAAGAAACTTGGAGGCCATTAGTCCAGTTTATCCCAAGTCAGGAACCTTGACATTAATCCTAACAAATGATTATCAAGCCTCTCTTTGGACACTTTCACAATGGAGTCTCACTGTCTTATGAGTCAGAAAATTCCATGTTGAGACAGCTCTTTGTAAAATTCCTCCATGTTCTGATCCTGTCTACCTTCCTGGCAGGGCCAGTTCTCAAGTCCAATTCTCTATGCTTAATAAAACTGGCTCTATCCACACCCACTGTCCCATGCCCCTTCAAATGCCTGAGGCCATTGGCATTTTCCATTTCATCTCCTCCTTGCTCGGTTCTATAGCCTCAGTTCCCTCCACCACCCCTCACATGACCTCCAATTTCTCCCTGTCTTGATCACCACTCTTTATGTCACCTCCTTTTAGTGTGGTATTCAGAACCTCTTGGTCTGATGGTTGTCAGATAAAGTGTTATCACTGATCTTGTTTGAGGCGTTGCACGATTCTAGCAGTGTCACCTAAGATAGCATTACTTTTCCCAGCAACCACATCACACTCTGGGCTTATATTCCAACTGGAGCTATTGGGATTTGAAGTCTAAAACTGACCCCCTCTTCCCTTCCAAGGTTCTGTCCCATGGCTTATAGGCAAAAAGAGATGTAAATAAAAGTGACAGGCTGATTAATGGTTGGGCATGCATCCCAAGATTGACAAAAGGCAGGCCTCTTTGATTTAAACTGGAATAGAGAATTCACCTTGAATTTTTGAGGCTGAAGGGTGACCGCAGCTCTCTGCATCCTATATTGAAGACAACTGGGAACTAATGCAAGGCTGACTTAACTCACTCATTTGAAGGTAAAGAAACTGGAACACACACACATACACATTAGAAGATGGCCAGGCCTGCCTACAGAAGATAAGCCCTTGGCCTGGCCACTTATGCTTAGACTGCAGAGAAGGAGGAAGATGCTTCTGGCTCCTCTACTGGCCTTTGAAGCAAGCTGTGAAGTAAATGGGTGAAAAGACATGGTAGCCCTGTCCATTAGCTAAGGGCTCTGAGTAACATGCTTTCTTTCTTTCTTTTTTTTTTTTTTGAGGCTGAGTCTTCCTCTGTCGCCCAGGCTGGAGTGCAGTGGTGAGATCTCGGCTCACTGCAAGCTCGGCCTCCCATGTTCCCGCCATTCTCCTGCCTCAGCCCCCGAGTAGCTGGGATTACAGGCGCCCACCACCACGCCCGGCTAATTTTTTGTATTTTTAGTAGAGACAGGGTTTCACCGTGTTAGCCAGAATGGTCTCTATCTCCTGACCTCGTGATCTGCCTGCCTTGACCTCCCAAAGTGCTGGGATTACAGGCTTGAGCCACAGGCTTGAGTCATCTTTATTTAAATGTCTACTAGACCACTTCCCAATCTAACAAGATCATTTTGAATGATGATTTGATGATCCAGTAGATTAATTTTTCCCCATCCCAGGTGGTGTTGACTGGTTTTGTGTTATGCAGTCTACTTAGGGGTAGGTTAAATTGTCACTGCAACACAGTTTAACCTACCCTGGCTCTGTGCTTTGAGAACAGAGGATATGTGAGTTTCCTGTTGGATCAGAGAAGAGACTAGATGGGCTGGGCAGGGATCTGGTGAGACAGGAGAGCAACAGTTACGGATAAGTGGGACACACATCTTAGTATCTCTAACCAGGCTGATGCTCCTTGAGTATCATTTTTAGCTATAAATTAATATGTCACATAGCACAAGATTAAAAAAATAGTATTTGAATGTGTTCTGCTAAAATTTTACTAATAGTAAAGCCTTCCCAAAGAGGACATGGGATTGGTTTGTCACGGCTTGGTCTTGGTGAACCCCTGTTGGCTCACCCTTTCCAGGTATGCCACCATTTTCAATGTAATGGCTTCACTTAGAATCTGTCTATGAAGGAGTATCTTGTCTTGTCTTTTGGAGTCCACCCTTTGCTTCTTTATGCTCACCAGGACAACATCTGTCCATCTACCTCTTTACTAGGCTGATAGATTTTTTTTAACACTCGAAAGGCTTTTGCACAAGAAGAATGGTTATATTTGTACATCTTGAATTTGATAGGAAGTTTATGAATATTAAGATTGTAATAATAAATATTTTTACATGATGATAATATTTCTTCTAATCATATATTTCTAATATAATCTTTCACAATTATGAATACAATAAATTAAACATTTCCTAATGTTTATACATCATTACAAATCTATTTGATCAAACTTTCCACTTAATAAAAAATGCAGATCAAATATATGAGATTCTCTTTAATGTTTTACATGCTTTGTAATAGTGGTTAAATATCTGAATCTCTTCTGAGTACTGCCCAATCTAGGTCTCCTCTCTGCCTGAGTGCATGGGAGGAGCCTGTGGCCCCTAGCAATCTGATATAACTCCTTGGCAAATTCTGGCTGAAGGGCTGACAGTAGAAATGAAATGTGCCTCTTCTGGCTAAAACACTAAACTGCTAGAACAAGACCTTCCAGTGGTCTTTTCCTCTGTCTCATGGTATTGGTTGTTTTTAGCTACGTAACAAATTGCCCTAAAACTTAGGAGTGTAAGACAACAGACATTTGTTATTTCACAGTTTCTGTGGGTCAGGAATTCAGAAATGGCTTCGTTTGGTGGTTCTGGCTCCGTGGTCTCTCCTGAGGTTACAGCCCAAATGTACCCTGGGCTGCAGTTATCTCCAGAGCGGAGCCGGAGGATTTGCTTGTATGACTGCTCACTTACATGCTGTTGGTGCAAGGCCTCAGTTCCTCACTGGCTGTTGGAAAGAGGCCTCCACTCCATATCACATGGACCTCTCCTAGGACTCATTGAGTAGCCTCAAACATGGTAGCTGGCTTCCCCAGGAATGAGTTATCCAAGATAGAATAAGGCACAAGTCACAATGCCTTCTATGACTGGTCTTGGAAAACACAGGTTGTTACTTCTGACCTATTCTATTCATCAAAGGCAAGTGACTAAGAACAGTCCACACTTAAGGGGAAGAAGCTCAGTCTCCAGTTTTTGAGGGAAGTATAAAATAATTTGTGAACAAAATTTTAAAACCATCACATTGAGTGACTGAACAGGCCGCATTTTCTGGATGAGGCAACTGCTAGGCTGTGGAGTCCCTGTCAGCCTGGGTTCCTGAGTGACCTGGTGGAGCAGAGAGCCCTTTGCTGAACTAAGATAGATATGAAGCACAAAAAAGAAATAAACCTTCATTGTATCAAGTCATTGGAATTTTACCTACACTATCCTGACTGGTAGTCATTTTAAGACATAAACATAAATAAAATCACACTGATAATACGTAAATGTGGTTACAAAATTATGAATTCTCTGTGTTTAAATGATTTTTATTTGTATATCATTCAAAAAGTTTCATTTTTTACACTCACTAGGGCTTCAGTAATTCTATGAGATACTAATAATCACAGCAGATCCCAAACCAGGTGCATACCATTTCAGGAGAGAAGAAGTTGCAGAGTTTGGTCCAGGATAAGTCTGTTTGTTTAAAGTGATCCAAACCAAACCCCTGATTGAGTGCCTTTTGATAATGAAGTTCTATTTGTTACATTTGGACTTTTAAGCCTCTGCCTTTCAAAAGCTAAATTCAAAGATTTAATTTTTTAAAACTTGGTGTCTTTCCCAGAAATGATGTATTGTAAAAAGTTTCTTATGGCTGGCTGGCAGTACCTAAACTATTGTCCTGTCATTATGATGAATTAGCCTAGTCTATAAATATTAATTGGAAACTTATGCATGCCTTATCAATATTACATTATAATTAGTGGGGTCATCTTGAGGTTCCATCTACTAAGAGATGAGAGATGGAGTGTGTGCAATGTTTAGCTAATTAATCATCTTAAAACACTGTGAAATTCTCTGTTTAATTGGTTGCTGTGTAGGATCACAAGAGCAATCAATTGCTTGACTCCCTATACTACACATGTTTGGGGGGGTTATTTTAGTTTATTTATAGTTCCTTGTGTTTATTCTTTCTTATGCACAGAGATAGTGAGAAAGATAACTCTACACTTTGTAAATGGATATATGCTCAATAGAAAAATGTAAATACAAACATAAGTACTTTTCTATTTATTAAAGCAATAAAACTAAACAAATCCTAACATGTGCATTCTTTTGCACACATTATATTAACTTTGCTTTTTCAAATATTGTTGTAAATCCATGATCTTTCACAAAATCAACTTGTTTCAGCTAACCTTGAGTATTATTTTATTTTTCATGCTCTGCTTGGTTGATGGGACCCTTCAAACTGATACCTTTGTCCTTTCAACAGCGACTTACTGTCATTTTTAAAACAGTCTTGTTTTCTAGCATTGAGATTGTCCATACTCAATATTTTTTCTGTCCTGAGATTTGGGACCAAGAGTCTTAATTCCTTTTGGTAGAGAAAGAATCAAATCTGGAACCAGAGGCACACAGGAGCTGTGGCAGATGCGGCAGCCACCTAGCCTATATCCTTTCTCACCTTCTGTGATGGTTAATTTTATGTGTCAACTTGACTGGGCCACAGGGTGCCCAGATATTTGGTCAAAAATTATTCTGGATATTTCTGGATGACATTAGCATTTGAATGGGTAGACTGATTAAAGTAGATTGCCCTCCCTATTGCAGGTGGACCCCATCCAAACATTTGAAGAACTGAATACAACAGAAAGACTGACCCTCCCGAGTGTAAGAGAGAATTTTCCCTGACTGCCCTGAGCTGAGAATAGGTCCTCTCCTTTGGAGTTCAACAGAAACATCAGCTCTTCCTAGATCTTGAGGCTACTGGCCTTTGGACTGGAACTACATTCAGTCCCTTGGTTCTCAGGCCTTTGATTTCAAACTGGAACTACACCACCAGCTCTCCTGGGACTCCAGTTTGCCAACTGCAGATCCTGGGACTTCTCAGTCTTCATAATTGTGTGAGCCCCTTTCATATCATAAGACTCTCTCTCTCTCTCTTTCTCTCTCTCTCTCTCTCTATATATATATACACACACACACACACATAATATACATATATACACACACACATACATATATATCTATATCTATATCTATATCTATATCATCTATATCTATATCTATATCTATATAGTTGTGTTTCTCTGGACAACCCTGACTAATATGCCTTGCTCCTTAAAAGAACTCTGCATGCAAGTGACAATATGCTTAGCTAGACAGATGTGCCTTCACAGACTCGTGCAGCTGAAGACGGCCCAGGTCGGCATGGTCTAAGCTGCCTCAATTCTTGCCTGGATCATTGTAGCTGACTTCTAGTTCCTGATCCCGCTTTGCTCCCTAAACCAGTTCTTCTCACAGCATCCAGAGTAATCCTCTCACAGTGTAACCTGATCACATCACTTTTTATGCCCAAGACTCGCCAATGGCTTCCATTCCTACAAAGCGAGAGCAACGTCTCTACAGTGGTCTCCAAAGCCCTGTGTGATATGAATACTGAAAGTGTGCCTCAAACATGGAAAGGAATTACATTCTACACCTGTTTCTCCCATGTCCGCTTCATTGTTCTTCAGCAATGCAGCAGTGTGTGGATAAAATCTTTCCATGTCCCACTGGATTCACAGTCTTGAGGTATAGTCCTCACATATTACAGTAGATGTGGTACCCATTGACTTACTCCTGGCCTCTTTATGCTGTCCTCACAGCATGCTGTACCTTGTCCTCCATCTCAGTGTATGACTGTGTCCTGTGTGCTGGTCCTGGGTGCTCTGGCACCTCACCAGAGAACCCCTGACACAGATAGTTACAGGCAAATACTCGTCCTTCTATTTTACTCTCTTGGATTTCTTCTGTAAAGATTGGGGTAGAAGGTGGGGTACAACATACACAGTGGATACAAATAAGAAAGATTCAACTTAGTACTTATTTATTCACTTCACTTCATCCCACAAATAATTCAAAGGGGCTTATATTTCAGCTTGGTATTAAGAAGAGCTGCCCAACAAAGACTCCTAATGGAACAGAAAACTTTAGGAGGCAGTGGGTTCCCCATCTCGGCAGGCATTCAAGTACAAACTGAAGGACAGGTCGCTAAGGCTGCTGGAGCAAAGTGTTCTGAGATAAGGCCACTCTGGGTGCTCAGTCTGCTTCCTGTCTAGTTTTCTCTGGGATGTTCTCCTCCTTCTGAGCTCCACTGGCTGAGCTAAATGCGGTTCCTTCAGAAATCCTAGAGAAGCCCAGGACCTGTCACCATGGTTATGTTCATCATAGACATAACCATGACAAAAGACAGGAGAGGACACCCACCTCTCTTTTCATAGGTTCATCTTCTGACAGCGATGATACAGAGGGGAGGGAAGCTGGGGAAATGCACCACCTGATCACATGACATCAGCATCATGGGATGGATTAGAAGTTAGGCTGCCCTCTAAACCAATGAAATGAGTTTGATTTTTCCACCCTTTCTCAAGAATCCCTCCCTCTCCATTGCTTCTTCTAGAGGATTGATATTTAAAAGTTGTTTTTGGCATTTGTCAACATACATTCCTTCCAGATGTTAACCAAAGGTCCCAGACCAGTTTTGATGGCATGGAAGTGCTCAAATAAGTCATAAGAATTTTTTAAAAGACGAAATTGGTGGTGAGTCCAGCCTGGGTCTTGGGTCTTGAACAGGATTTTTTATTTGCTGAAGGCAAAAGCCTATCCTCAATGCTCTACTGGCCAAAAATATTATTTGCATTTAAAGAAAAATAATCAAATGCTTTTTTGGGTGCTTACACTTACTTTTCCCTTCTGTTTAGACTGAGGACAGTGGAGCCCCTGTTCTCAGTTAACCTCAACATTCCCAGCCCTCTGCCTTCATCTCTAATTAAAGAGATAGGACCAATGGCATTTTAAATTTCTTTAAAATTTTTCAATAAACAAACACACATTTCAGCATCCAGCATTCTATTTACTCTAAGATGTTCAGAATAAATAGAACAAACAGAATTTACGTTCTCTGCTCCCCACTTCATTTTATATGCCTTGAATGAAACATCTCACCCTCCCTTTAGAAAACATAACATCTATTCCAATGAGATAGATGAAGATCCTGAGTTGAAAAACAGTCTGTTTTTACTTGCTCATTTACTTGTTCATTTCCTACAGAAATGAACCCAGTAGAACCTGGGAGTTCTTGCCTGGAACAAATTTGTTGATGGAGATTAGAGCCTAATGTTTTTCTCTTCATTTTCAACTTAGATCAAGAAACAGTCTGATTTTGGAAATTACCCTGTAGGAAAGATGGAAGAAATAATTTTTTTTCACAGAGTCTGGGATGTCATATTTTAAATATGCACAAGAATATGGCCTGCAAAAGAACTTTCTTTGAGCAGATTGCTGTTGGTGCCTGCTTTCGTTCTTGTGCTGAAAACCTGATTTTAGAGAAGGAGGATCAGTGTCAATTCTGCAGAGGGAAAAAGAAGAAAATTTCAACAGGGTGTATGTATTTCAATTTATCTGCTACTCATTTTGTGGCAGGTTGTATATTCCAAAAAAGAGTACAACAATATTTTCCATCCTACATGCTGTTTGACAATGTGACTTTGCAACCCTCACATAGACAGACTCCATGTTCCATCCTCTTGAATTTTATGAGCTTGTAAAAAAAAAATAAAGCAATACGTCTTCCTCCTTAACCACTTGAATAGTAGTGCTAGAGGCCTGAACTGATTATCCATGTGGCTGCCATCTTATGAGGAAGACAAGGTGACATGGAGAGGCCACACATAGGAGCTGAGTGAAGAGGTCATCAGATGATTCCTGCTGTCAGCCATCAAGTCACACCCAGCTATTCTAGGAATCCCAGCAGAGGCTGCAGACCTTATGGAGCAGAGACAAGCCATCCTACTGTGCTCTGACTGAATTCCAGACCCAACAGCCATGATCATAATAAATGAGGATGGTGTCTGGGGCTGCTCAACAAAAGCCCCTGTGACATCCTTGTTCTCAGGCACCTGTAGGAGCTCTGCAACCGCATGTCCCCAGGGTAAGCAGAGCAGCCTCTGGGCAGTCAACTGGCCTCAGGCAAAGGCCTCCACACAGGTTCTAATGAGTGGCAGAGCCAGGAGAGGCCTCTCAGAAGCTGCAGCCTCCTGTGGGGGCTCTGATTATGCTGAAATGGATCTGTCTTGAGGCCACTTTGAACTCCTGAGAAACTCCGCAAGTTGAAAGTATTATCCACCGGAATGGCTGATACATGAACTGGGTACTATGGTTGGCTTAACTTTACAGAGGGGTTGGAAGTCAACTCACATGTATGGAGCATCCCCTCTGTGCTGGACCTTGGGTTAAGTTTCTCTCTGCTGCAAATCCTAGGCAATACGCCCCGAACCCAACAAGTCTCAGTTTCTTCACCTTAGAGTTGCTCTCTCTGTAAGGCCTCAAGGCTGATGAGAGACAGATCTTCATCATCTCATCACTTGGTGAAAAACTTGGTGCTGGGCAGAGCATGGTCAATATTTGCTATTATTATTACTATTATTATTATTATCCTCAGTACCTAAAGTCAACTCCACAAACAGAGCATTGTCACCCTCATCTCATGTGCAGTAATGAGCACTCAGGAGGCTGAGAACTTGCCAAGAGCCACAAGCCTCTGAGAACTTGAGCTAGAATTCAAACCCAGGTCTCCTGTCCTCCAGGCAGGGTACCAACTGGCAGCCACCACCTCAAGCAAGCAGCCCTTGTCTTTGGCTTGGACCTTTGCAGTGGCTGCCAGTGAGGTCTTTGTCCAACTCACTTTCTACTCTGCAGGTATAGCGGTTGGAGGGACCACCCCCTCACAGTGTCCCCCTTCCCAGGCTGCGACTGCGTCCCTTACCCACAGCAGTTTATTCCATAGAGATGGAAAGGAGAATGAAAGTTGTCAGGGGCTGGGGGCTGGGGGTTGTTGTATAACGGCAACAGAGTTTCAGTTTGGGGTGATGGAGATGGATGGTGGTGATGGTTGCACAGCAATGTGAATACACTTAATGCCACTGAATTTAAAAATGGCTAATATGGTATATTTTATGTTATGTGTATTTTACCACAATTTTAAAAAGTGACTGCATCCCCTAAGGATGAGGCCCAAGCTCCTCCACTTGGCATGTGGGACTCTCCCAGAAGGCCATCTGTTGGGGCCTTAGCTGCCCCTGCAGCCTTGTCTGCCTGTCCCTGTCTCCCCAGCACCCCGCAGCTCCACGCCTGGCTTCCTTAAACACACCACACCATTTCTCCTTCTTGCTCAGGCTGTTCCTGAGATTCTCCTTAATCCCCCCTTTCTTCTCATTTTGAGGGCTCAGCCCAGGTGGGGCCTTGGCAAGGCCACCTCTCCTCACAGGCCTCAGGCTTCCAGCCCCTGCTGTGCTCTGATGTATTTGCGGGCCCACCCTGCAGAGGACTGTCATGATCTCGCCATCTCTCTCTGCTAACGTGGGGGCTTCTCAGACTAGGAACTGCCCCCAAGTCATCCTGTGACTCCAGCTCATCATACGGGTGCTGGCCAATGATCCAACCAGCTGGAGAAGCAGCAACCACGTGGGCAGCAACCTGGAGCCCTTGCCGGGGAGTGGAGGTCCTGGGGGTGGTGTGGCCCTGAACTCACCCTGACATCCACATCTGGGTCCAGGGATGTGGGGTGGAGGAGACTGGCCTAAGGGTATAGGGTTGCACAGGTGGGACACACCCTCACCCTGCATCACAGAGGGCTGCATGGAGAGTGGGAGAGGGTAGGGGAAGACATTGACAGGGAAGGTGTCCTCTTCCTATGTAGAGGCCAGGGCTGTGGGCCAGGGTCAGATGCCTCATTGCTCACCTTCCCCATCTCTGGCAGACCCTCTGGACTGTGACATCCATGGGAGCTTTTGTCAGAGCTCCCGGGACAGCAGAGGTAGGGATGGGGCCAAGCGGCATGTGGCTGTCAGGTGAGAGGGATGGAAGAAGGTGGTGAGTTTCGTACTACCCTTTCTTCCTGGGATCAGTGGCTGAGGTGTGACCTAGTGCCCAGCCCAGTCTGGACCCAAGCCCGCCATGCTGGTGTCTGTAGAGAGGCAGGAGCCTCAGAGCTCCGTGGCGACAGGCCTTGCCAAGTAACTGGCACAGGGCCCTTCCCCACAGCATCTCCCTCAGCAAACCTCTCTGGGGGTGATGCCACAGTGAACAAAGGCATGCATTATGGAGCCAGCCTGCCCTGGTTTGAATCCCAGTTCTAGCACTCACTGCCTCCGTGACCTTGAGCAAGTTGCTTAACCTCTCTGTGTCTCCATTTACTCAATGATAAAATGAGGATACTGATAGCACCCACATCCTCAGGTTGTTCAGTGTCGGTCCTGTAGAAAACATTATGTAGATCCTGGGTGTTAAAATTATGACCCTGTTCCTGGCATCTCCCTGAGAGGCCAGTAGGGAGAGTTTTGGATGACGATTCTGAGTACAACCTGGTAGATGAGGTCGTGTGATTTGTCCCCTTGGGGACAAAGCCAGGCCATTGTCACTGCAGGTTAGCTCCTTTAACTTTTCCAAGAGGCACTTGGACTCTGGGGCTCTCACAGCCTTCCTGCCCTGCACACCACAGTGACCCCACATCCAGGGCAGGTTTGGGGGTCTAGGTCCAGGGGGCACGTCGGGACATCTGGAAGCTCCTCCCCACTCCATGAAGGCTGGCCCGAGCAGTGCTGGGGGAGGCGGGCCACTTTGAGCCAGAAGATAAACATATTAACTGAACTTTCCATCTGTCATTTCAGAGAGTCATTTACTGCCTAGCTGTGGTTGGAAAAATTAAGTCCTTGTAATTTAGAGTCAACATTTCTCGCGGAATCATGTTAGACAAGTTGGCGGCATTTGCAGCCTCTCGGCAGTTGCCTACAATCAAAACAACTTTGCCCCGGCCCCGTGGACTCCCCTGCCAGTGGCATGGCTGGCTGTTCTGCACTGGATACAGAGCACTACAGGCCATGGGGCGGGCCTGGGCACACCAGTCCGGGGGCCCCAGGAGGAGCGGCATTGCAGAGCACCCTCCTCTCGGGTTTTCCCCTTTGCCTAACGCAAAACCAATCTCCCATCTATTAGTGTGCAAGTGCCACCATACAGAACACCACAGACTGTCCTTAAACCATAGACATTTATTTTCTCACAATTCTAGAGCCCTGGAGCCTGCGATCAAGGTGTCAGCAGGGTAGATTTGTCCTGAAGCCTCTCTCCTTGGCTTGGAGATATCACCTTCTCCCTGTGCCTTCACACAGTCTTACCCCTGGGTCCATTTGTGTCCTATTCACTTCTTATAAGGACACCAGTCATATTGGATTCAGACTCACCCTACTGACTTCATCTTAACCTAGTCACCTCTTTAAAAGCCTAATCTCCACATACAGCCGCATTCTGAGGCACTGGAGTTAAGGACTTCAATGTATGAATTTGTTTGGGGGGAAGGTCACAATTTAGCCCATAACACCCAGTCCATTCTGGATTAGTTCATTCTCAGTCTACCCAGGAGAAACTGGTTTCATTGGCTCCATTTTGCAGAGGAGAAAACTGACTTTGGAAATACAGGTGGTGCTCCCCAGGTCCCGCAGCAGCAATGCCAGGCCGGGAAGCCAGGGCCGGGATTTCTGGTTCACACAATTTGCATCACAGCCCAGCTGTGTCTGCCCCACAGCCCCAAGGTGAGCATTCTACTGGGTCCCCTGCACAGGCCCCGGAAACCCCCAGAAGCTCCATGCAGATGACAGGGAGATGGGCTGTAGCATAGGCGGAAGTGTCCAGTTGTGGGCGGGGAGCCCTGGGAAGCCTCAGGCAGAGACCTCTGCTTGCCTCGGGAGGTTGTCTTCAGTGATGAACTCTCTCATACGCCGTCTGATCTTGCTGACCCTCCATCCTTACCCATCCTGAGGGGCTTCCCCAGAGACTTTCTCATTATTCAGCCTAGTTTTAGTAAGGGAAATATTGGGGCCCACTAAGTACTGGTGCTAGACAACGTAGTTTAAAATGGGGTCAGGCGTGGTGGCTCACACCTGTAATCCCAGCACTTTGGGAGGCGGAGGCAGGCAGATTACGTGAGGTCAGGATTTCAAGACCAGCCTGGCCAACATGGTGAAACCCCATCTCTACTAAAAATACCAAAAGTATCTGGGCATCATGGTGGGCACCTGTAATCCCAGCTTCTTGGGAGGCTCAGGCAGGAGAATCACTTGAACCTGGGAGGCGGAGTTTGCAGTGAGCCAAGATCACGTTACTGCACTCCAGCCTGGGCAACAGAGTGGCACTTTGTCAAAAAAAAAAAAAAAAAAAGTCACAGCAAGCTGTCCCAGATCAAGGGGGCTTATCCCTAGACCTTAGGCTACATAGTGGATATTGTAGGACCAGCCCAAATTCCTCATTTTGAAATAGGGAAACTGAGGCTCAGAGTACAGCCCTGGTTTATCCAAGGTCACTGTCTTAGTCCATTTGCATTGCTATAAAGGAATAGTTGAGGCTGGGTAATTTACAAAGAAAAGAGGTTTATTTGGCTCATGGTTCTGTAGGCTGTACAGGAATTGTGGCACCAGCATCTCCTTCTGATAAGGACCTTAGCGAGCTTCCACTCATGGTGGGGTGGAAGGAGAGTCACCTTTGGTTTCCTTGACTCTGTTTGGTAAAGGCTGTCCTAACTGTTTGCGAGAGATGGCAGACGCAGGCAGGCAGAGGAGAGATCAATCTTTCAAACCAGGTTCAGGCAGACTCGACTTCTCCCCAGCAGAGCAGAGCAGGTCACTGCCACACAGATCTGCAGTGTGGTCTCTGGGAGCAAAAGGCATGTGGAACACATCAACTATATGTGGCCATCAGAAAACTTGCTCTCATAAAGGTCTCTCTCCATCCTGCACCTACCCCACATTCTGAGGTGGAAACTGAGGCTCAGCCAGGCTCTGTGACTTGCCCGAGGCCAACAGTGAGAGAGAACCCAAGTTCCCAGCTCCAACCCCAGGACAGTCCCTGAGACTCAGTGTTGACTTTCAGGTCCCACATGGGTTTCAGCCTCGCAGTCAGAGGCCTGAATTCTGGCCACTGGGCTGTGGTCCCTGTTCGGAGGGGCCAGGGAGTTGAGTGGGGCATGCCTCCTAGTGGTGGCCCCTGGACCGAGGCCAGGGCATCTGTTTCCAAAGTGGGGAGAGTTCTCTGACACCCCTCACGTTGTGTGCCAAGGCCCCACACACATCTGCTATCACTTCCAGGGCCTCCTGCCCTCTGCTTCCCCTGAATGGGGAGAAGAAAATATTAGTGTGGCTGCCCCAGGGGTCTGAGGTCTGCTGCCCCTCTGTGTGTGGCATTGCCCTAATCTCCCAGCCCTGTCCTCCTACAGGCTGCTCTGCTCCCCCGCCCCTGCACTTCCTTAGGAAGATGCACAGGGAAGGAGGTACAGCGCCTGCAAATGAGAAATCCATCTCCTCTCTGCTCTATCCCTCTGCCTTGGGGACTGCAGAAGATCCCTCTCCTGATCAAGGCCTCCAAGCAAGAAAGAGCTCTCCTTGAAAACGTGGTCCTTTGCGTCTGCCCAGGACAGCTTAGTATGTGTGGTCTGGAGGCTTCCTCTAACTGTGAATCCATTGACCTTGGAAGAGGGGACCCCTGTGGTGGGCAGATTCTGAAATGGCCCCAAGATTCCTGCCCCTGCGTGTTGACACCCATATAATCCCTTTCGCTGGGCTATGGGCAGGACCCATGAATATGCTGCAGAATCACCCTTGTCATCAGGTTACTGTATCTGACAAAGGGGCCTGGGCAGCTAGAATTAAAGTCCTTGATCATTTGGCTTTGATTTAATAAAAACGGAGATTATCCTCAGTGGGCCTGACTTTATTAGGTGAGGCCTTAACGGGGACACCTCCAAAGCTTTCCTGCTGGTCTGGGAGAAAGCAAGCAGCCACACCTGTGGAGGGCACCACAGGGCCAGGGACTGCTTGCCGGGTCTCTAGCAGCTGAGTGTGGCCTCTGGTTGACAGTCCTTAAGGAAGCAGGTACCTCAGTGCTACCACTACAAGGTGCTGGATTCTGCCAACCATTCGAATGAGCCAGCCAGCTCCCACCATGATTTCAGTCCAGGGTGACCCTGGCCAGAGGACCTCACCCCCCTGCACCTGGAATCTTGGACCCTGGAAACTGAGATGACAGGTTTGCATTGTTTTAATCCACTAAGCTTTGTAGCCATCCAAAACTAACATGGCCCTCTCCACCCCCAGGTTTCTCCTCCTGATAAATCTCTCAGAGCTCAGCCTGGCATGACAGTGGGCAGGGATATATCTCAGTTCAAGCGTGTTTGATAGGAAAAGTTAATCATCATGCTGACAACATAATATTGAAGCAAAAATAAATCCATTACTATCGTGGTTGTGGGACAGAGGTGGGACCAATGAGAGATGGAGAGGGAGAGAGAGACAGATGGACACAGAGAGAAAGAAAGAAAGAAAAAGATACACACAGAAAGAGAGACAGAGAGAGACAGAGAGAAAGAGAGACTCAGAGACAGACTCCTCAGCTGTCACAGACACGGTGCTTTTGTTATAAATGCTTTCATCTTGCTTCTGTTTTACTCATTCATTTATTTTTAAACCTTATCGTCCTAATAGTGCCAAGAATGAAATAAAGCTTAGTAAATTAATCCTCACTACTTCTGATTAGAACTTTATTTTTCTTTCTGGGGAATGGCTGGTCCCTGCAGACAAGCGAGCTAGCTCCGGGGGTAGAGCAAGCCTAGATGGAGAGGCTCTCTGGGTGTGGCCCCGTGTAGCTCAGCAGCAGGCATGGCCCTTGGGCTGCCTGGGTGTGAACACGCTTCCCACTCTGTAAAGTGCCCCAGGAGCAATAGTTTTGTAGAAGGTAAATATCTCCATTTTGAACCTGGAAAACAGAAAATAAGGATGGCAGTTGAGTCATTTGCTATGGTTTCAAGGTGCGTTTGGGATCTCATGTATGGTGTTGCCTTTCTTAGGCCATGGTCAGGGCATTGAAGGGTGACACCGAGCCATAGGCACTAGGAAACTTTCCCAAGGCATCTCCTGGCAGCACTCAGCTCACAGCAGGCCCTTGTGGCCAATGGTGCTGCCCCGAGGTGGCCAGTCCCCCTCTCCTTCCCAGCACAGAGCAGGCTAGCCTCCTCCATGGGGAAGGCCACGTGACTGGTTTTGACCAGTGGGGTGTGAGTGGGAGTGATGTGAGCTGCCTCCAGGATGGAGCATTTAATTATGGATGGGAGCCACTTTACATCTCTTGCCCTTCTACAATCTGCAAGGGGGACCCACAAACCTCCAGGCCCAGCAGCTTGCATTCTGAGTGAAGACAGTAAGGAGCAGAGTGCCCAGTTGAGCCACTCTGGACATGTAACCTGAGTGAGGAATAGAGCTGTGCTGTTTGGAGCCACTGAGATTTCTTGGTTAGTTGTTACTGCACTAACCCAACTCATATTGACCAGTGGAGCCTGTCAGGGCCACTTGGTGCAAGCAAGTACCCTTGCTGGCCAGGTACCTCAATGACATGTGTACTGACCTGAGCCATGCAGGGGTGCTGCCTTGTAGAGTATGATCTGGAGTTAGGAGGTGGGGGACAGATAGGTTTCCTGGTTAATAGAGGAATGTTTAAATCTATTAGAACTCTGAGGTTCTTCAATTTTATTTTCTTGTACACAAAAATACTTGAATTTTTATTTACTTGTACACAGACATACTCACAGTATGTATGCAGTTATGTTTCCCACTTTTTTGCTCATTTTAAACATTTCTCCTTGTTGCTATAGAATGTGTAAGAATCACTTTTAATGGTTGGGTAAATACTTCGAGTGGATTATGAAAGAACTTAATCATCATTCCCTGTGGTGGGACATTTGGATTGTTTGCAGTTCTGTGCTCATATAAGTACCACTGCAATAAACATCTTCATGCATAAAGCTTGTTTTCTGTTTAATATTAGTTACTTTGGCAAAATTCCCAGAAATGGAATACCTGGGCAGAAATGGCAGGAAGTCTTGCCGTTTTCAAACAGGTTTTTTAAAGTAAACCATTCATCCATGCTGATGCCATAGGATGGTAAGTCCAGGGAAAGTAATGCACTCTGTTCTTAATCATGAACACTGAGCAAGGCCTTGGCCCCCGACCTGACTGTCTGTTATTACTCTCCAGGACTTCAGGGATGCAGGCCAAGCTCCAGAAGCCCAAGCCCACCTTGGGGGTGTGACCCAAGAATGGGACCCAACAGCTTCAGCTCTGTACTCTCTGGCTATAGCCCAGCTCACAGAACTCCCGAGGGCCCACCACTGTCCCCCCAGACACCTCCACTGACTCATCGGCCCCCAGGGTGTGTGCTGGTGGTCGGTGGCAGCCCTCCTTCTCTACCTTGAGGTTCCCAAGCACATCTGCCTCTGGCTGCTGATGCCACCTCTGCAGGCTCAGAGCTACTGCCTTGCCCCAGGCTACAGCCCCTGCCTGCTGTTGCTCCTCCCTCTAAGTGGCAGTGCCTGCAGCTCACTGGGGTCTCACAGCTGGAGTGATGCAGGTATATCCTCTATTCACGGGGAAAATGCCTGTGTTGGGCTACACACCAGGATCCCTGGGGCCCAGCTTTTTCCTGCCACCTCTTTCCCCTAACCCACAGTCCTGGCTTATGTCCCTGGGAGCCTGAGAACCCTCTGAGGCACTCCACAGTGCTTCACTCAGATCATTCTTTCCCTTCCGTGCCCACGCAGACCTGTGCCTCAGGCAAGCCTTTCTCTCGTCAAGGGTGACAAAGACTCTCTACTTGATAAAATTTTAACCAGGCTCCTCTGAGCCCTCTTTCCACCTAGACCTTGGCC
This sequence comes from Hylobates moloch, assembly GCF_009828535.3. Taxonomy (NCBI): domain Eukaryota; kingdom Metazoa; phylum Chordata; class Mammalia; order Primates; family Hylobatidae; genus Hylobates; species Hylobates moloch. Next base: position 81,666,836 of record NW_026652278.1, read on the forward strand.
TTGGTCTGTCCTTAGCAGGCTAAGCCCAGTTTTAGCAAAGAATTCTACTAACTCAGTTGATGAAAATCTTCCCATCCTTGACAGCTGATCAAACTCCTCTTCCTCCACCCCTGATTCCTACCCAAACTCCTCCCAGTAATTTTTCCTCCACTCCTTCTCCCTGCTTTCTGTAAATCCCCGCTTGCCCCTGGTATATTCCAAGTTGAGTTCAATCTCTCTCCCCTACTGCAATGATCCCAAATAAAGTCTTGCAATTTTTAACAAGTGTCAGTAATTCTTTTTGACAGAGGACATTTCTTCCGTCCAGGACAACACGATGGGAGAAGTGAGTACTCGGGGTAAAGTTAGCCCTGGTGAATGGCTGTCACCATCCCCTAGACTACAGCCTTATCTCTCTGATAAAGAGCATGATCCTTGGTGTAAAGCCAACCCATCACACACACAACAGTGGGTGGGTCAGGAGATGGCCCCTGGAAACTGGAGTATTGTGCAGGACATCTGCACTGTGAAATTTCTGTGCTGTGTTGGAGAGCTGGGATGCCCTGATAAAGGAATGTTCTAAGCATCTTCCCTAGAGAACAGAGAATCCCATGCCCCCCTACCTAGCATCCCAGCCTTACCTTCACCCCACAGCATTTCCCTTTAGGCCAAGTATCCATTCATTCAGCATTCATTGATTGTGTTCCTCATACATTGTTGGTGGAAACTCAGTATCTTCAGGGTTTTTTTCTCCCTTAACTTTTAGCTTTATTTTATTCATTCAGCAAATATTTTTGAGTGGCTGAGCACCTGTGAGGTTCTGAGGACACCACCATGGGGTGTGAGGTGGACCAAGGCTCTGCCCTTATGCAGCTCCCAGTCTCAGAGACAAATTGGCCTGAAGCAGAAGTTTTGTGTCTGGCAAGATGATGCCTGGTCTCAAGGCTGAGTTGTCAAAGACTGAGTCACAGACCGGAAGGAAGGTCAAGCATCTAGACAATGGTTTCTTTGTGTGCATGTGGCATCGAACATTTCAAGTAGATTGCAATAATTTTCAGGGTGTGATAGGAAATAAATTCTTTGCACCTTTCCCATTTCCTACTCCTTCTCCTCTTCCTCTCTTCTTTCTCATCCCCTTCCCTTCTTGCTCGATTGTCACAGAAGGTCTTGAGGTAATTCCACTGCAGGCCTGTGCAAACTCGCCCTCACCACATCTTGGTAGGAAGGTGGGGCCTCAGGTACCAGCAGAAGCTCAGGATGGCAGCAGCCAGGCTGTCATCCAGTCTCCCAGTGAGAACCTCACCTCAGGGGCTAGTCCCTCCTCTCTGCCCCCTTCCACCCTACCTCCTCTTCCCCACCCCCCCACCTCTGCCCTGCCACTGTGAAACCCTTGCCTGGTCCTCTGAGGAGGAGGCACCACCCCTGCCTCACTTCCCTGCAGGATTTTGCCTCATTTGTGGCCCTTGAGTCCAGTGATACTGTGGCTGAGGGTGTTGTCAGATGCCTCTCCCTTATCAGATGGCTTACCCTGAGGATAGAGATCGTCTTTCTGTCAGAGCACCTGACATACAGTAGGTGTTCAGAAGATATGCATTTAGAAGATGAAGGAGAAGCCAGTGATCCATCATGGTTTCCCTCTATAGTGGCCACACAGGGGATCCCCCTGCTGTGGCCCCACACACTGGCCCTGCTGCCTCAGCTCAAGGCCTCTCTCAGAGGCCAAGGCTCTCAGAAGAGGTGGTGTCTGGCCAGGTGGTGTCTGACCAGGCCCACTTCACCTGGGGCCCGTTCAGAGAAGGCCCAACCATGCCACGTTTCTGATAACTTGTTCTAGAAATGTTTGTATTCTTGAAGGCTCCATTGCAGGCAGGCTGTGGGACTGCTCTGCAGTGGGTGAGCCTGTCTCCTCTTCCTCGGGGGAGTGCGTCTTCATGGCCAGCTGCCTGCATCTCTGGCCCACCGAGTTCGCAGTAAAGATATGAGGTCAGCAGTTCAAACCAGGTATCCCTGCAATCCATACAAATGTGGAGGAAAGGACGCAGCATCTAGTGTGGGCAAGGGTGCTAGCAAACCACCCCCTTCACTTGGGCACCCTGCTCAGGTGAGTGGGGTGTATATGCACTTTAGATTTCAGGTGAGAAAGAAAGAAGGGGGCAGGTGTGAGACAGAAAGAGAGAGTGCCACATGGTAACAAAGCAAAGGGCCAGCAACAAAGTGGCCAGATGAGGGGGACACATGCCCTTGAGCTCTGCTCAGTGAAGCTCTGCAAGGCTGCTGAATGAAAAGGACCTTTCTGCTTCACCTCTGCAGCCATCCTTGCCTCTGCCTTTAGACATGTGGCATGGTGCATGCTTGCGGACACTGCCGCTTCTCTGTGGTTGATTCACTCCCAGGCAGTTCCTAGCACATGGTTGCCCTAAACGCCTCCCTTCTCTCGGGTCCCATCTCCCCCTGCTCTCATGACCGTCTCCTGCCTGCTTCTCAGCCCCAGCCATCATGTATGTTTGTTCAGAACCTTGCACCTTAGGGTCACCTTTCTGCCCAGGGTCACGTTAGTCCACACAGCAGCCTCAGAGGTGACACTGCTATTACCACTGCAAAGACAGTCAGGGTGGCCTCTATTAGGGTCAACTCCCAATTGCATGTCTACTTTTGAGGACAAGATAGTTCTCCACATTGGATGGACAGGGAAGCTGCCATGCAAAGGCTGCATAACTGCTCCAAGGTCCCACACGGCCCATGAGAAGAGACAGAGAAGATACAGCAGGCTGTCTTTGTGACTGGATTCTTTCACTCAGCATAATGCACTTGAGATTCAGCCATACTGCTGCATGGATCAGTAGTTATTTTCTTTTTATTGATGAGTAGCATTTTATTGTTTGAGGTACCATGATTTGCTTATTTACTCTTGGACATCTATGTGGGTTCCAGTGTTTGGAAATTATGAACGAAGCTGCCATAAACATTTGTGAGCAGGTCTTTGCATGGAGTTCCATCTGGGTCCATCTGGGTCCATCTAACGACCAAGCCTCTGTTCCTTAGCCACGAGCTTCCACTGACACAAAACGCAATTGCGAAAGCACTCAACCTGTCAAACGGCCACTTTGGAATACACTGATAATTATAACCTTGTTTCTTGGGGTGTATATATTGTGAGGTTTCCATTTTCTCATAAAATTAACAGAATTGAGACCCAATTATAGAATACATTAAAATATTAAAATACCCAGCACACACAATAGATGTGTCAGAAAGACTAAACAGGAATCCTGACCATACCAAGGGCTGGTGAGGATGTGGAGCAGTTAGTGCTCTCCCACACTGTGGGTGGAAGGGGAAACAGCACAGCCACCGTGGGGAGCACTCTGGCAGTGGTGGGAAGGTCATTGTAGAGTGAGCCACGCACTAGCCATACAACCCAGCAACCCCACTCCTAGGTGTCACCCAAGAGAATGCAAAACATGACTCCATACAAATGCTCACAAGTGTTTATAGCAGCTTCGTTTATAATTATCAAAAGCTGGAATCCATGCAGATTCCATGAAGGAATAAACAAATCGTGGTACATCATACAGTGAAATTCTATTTATCAATAAAAAGGAAACGACTACTGATTCCATGCAGTAGCACGGCCAGATCTCACATGCATTATGCTAAGTGAAAGAAGCCGTTCACAAAAACAACACACTGTCTGATTCTATTTATATGACATTCTGAGGAAGGCAATGCTATAGAAACAGGGAGATTCAGGTTAGCGGAGAGGTTTGACTACAGTGGGGCATGTTCAGGAAATATTCTATGTGGACATAGATGATGAAATATTATTCCAAATATAATAGGTGGAAATACTCTGTATCTTGATTATGGTGTTGATTACATGGCTATATATATATTTGCCATAATTCATTGAAGAGTACATCTAAAAGGACAAACGTTATTGTATGTAAAATTATACTTTAATAAATCTGAGTTACAAAAACTACCTAGCTCAGCAGATGCTCTTTGAGAGTGAGTGAGCCCAAGCTTCACCCTTGCAGGTTATGTAAATGTATAAACCTCTGTGAAAACAGTGATTCCTGATTGTCGCTGCAAGTTACCAAGCTGAAGGTGAGCAGCAAGAGAGGTGCAAGGTGTAGCAGGAGAAAGTGTGCCAAAGCGCAGAGAGGAAGGTGGGGAGGGTCCCAGGCCAGAAAGGAGTTAAGGTGCAGCAGGGCTCAGAGCCCTGCACCTCTGGAGTGGGTATGGCCTGCCTAGAAGAAGCAGTAACCAGGTGGTGATGGAAACAGAATCCCTGGAGAGAGGGGCAGGTAGGGGCAGGACAGGGGTCGAGGCCCTGGCTGGGGTTCAGGAAAGACCCAAGATTGCCAACACAGCAAGGATAGCAGATCTCAGGGACGGAGGCTGCAGCACAGTTGGGCTCTTGGTCTCCGGTGAGACCTGCACACAAGCACTCAGATCCAGGGACCTGGGCCAGGCAGTACTGGGCACCAGATGAGGTGCTGTCCACTCAGGAGACCAGGAAGTCCTCCCCACTATGAGGGTGAGAATGGCATGCAAGAGGGCAAGGGCCCACAGCTGTTACTTCACCCAGGATGCAGTCCAGGGCTGTAGCCCATGCTCTGCCCTGTGTGCTACAGTCCATAGCTTCTCTAGTGCCCAAGGTGGCCCTGTGCAGCCCTATCTCAGGCAGCAAGATGTATTCTGGGCCCCAGGTGGTGTCCCTGGGGCACCTCGATGTGGCCCCCTCCAGGCAAAGTAACCCAGACACAGGGGGTTGGCTGGTGGTCAGAGAGGTGTTGGCCTCTGCAGCCATCTGACTCCAGCATAGTGAAGTGGTGACATCTGTCACCCCTCTGCAGCCTCTGGCCCTGGTTTTCCAGCTGCACCACTTGAGGATGTTGCAGAGCCATGAGGTCAAAGAAGCAATCCTTTCCCTCTGAAGTGAGGACCTAGAAAGTCCACATTTGCTGGAGAGCAGGGGAGGCCTCTGCAGGATGGTTACGCCGCCTGTCACCAAACGGTCCAACCCAGCCCCAGTAGGGGTGTGGGCAGAGCAATTTGCTCCCTTTGAATATCTAGTTCTGTGGCCTGCAATAGCTTAGGGAGTGGCCCAAGGGGGTTTCCCTAGTTAAATCCTGCCGGTTCATCACCCCAGACTCAATACGCACCTGGCATTAGGCACAAGTGGTGAGCCCAAAGAGGCATAAAACAAGGCCAAGGCCCATAGGCAGACTTACCCACTGACTGGAGATAAAACATACAGAGGGATGATCCAGCTGCCTGGTGCCCATCCCTGGGAGGGGCAGGTGGCTGTCTCTGAGGGTGATGGGCCGCTGCACTGCCAGTGACTTTAGAAGACATGGCCCCTCAGGTGCTGGGAGCACTTTCTGTGTTCCTTCCTCTTCTTGTGGCTTGTCCTGCACCTGCACCTCCAAAGGTTTTATTTTCATTGTATTTCATTGCTGGGCTCTGATCTAGGGAGGGGCCTGTTTAAAAGGCACCTGTTCCTTGGCACCAAAATTGTTCTGGGCCTGCTTATGTGGCATCCGCCTCATTGTTCACTCCCTGGGGGCCACTCTGCCTCCAATTTTGTCCCTCACCCTGACTCCTCTGTGTGAGGCCCTCTGCCCTCCAACCACAGAGGTGCTGCCCCAGTTTGCCCCGGCTCCTTGGCTCCAGGGAGAGGCTGTGCTTTGCATGTTGAATTGATTCCTTCAGCCTTGCTGGAACGTCATGTACCTGTGTCCTGGAGGGATTTCATGATTCAGAAATGTGAGGTCTTCTTTGGCTGCAGAGCCCTGTGTAATGAAACAAGCCTGGGAAGTATAACCTGTGATAGGCTAGGACTTCTCCAAACCTGGACAGTCCCTCAGACAAAACTACAAAGCCAATTCTGAAGTCCTGGCAGTTTGTGGTCATGGCTGCTCTGTTTGCCACATACAGCTGTATCTTCAGAACTGCAGGCAGATGGGCGGAGGGACCAGTGCTGACTCTTGCAACTGGGTTTCATCACGGCAGTGTGCTCCAGATCTCTGGGCATCTGGAACGAATGTGTAAGGAGTGAGGACAGGGAACTGCAGCCTTTGTCAGCTCCCTCTGCCCAGGTGGTGGGTTGGGGAGGCCCAGCGGTGCCAGGTTCCGAGGATAACTTCTCTGCTGCTAGATTTTGATTATGTCAGAGTCTCCTGGCCAGACTCCCAGTGTGAGAAATGGGGCGGGGATGTCATGGGACAAGTCCAGCCACCGAGCCCTCTAGGTCCAGGGTCTGCCCACATGGGGGACACATGGAGGCCAGATGTGTGCCCACAGGGCACCTGGTGAGGTGGGAAGGTGAAGAGAATCTCTTTCTTGTGTGAACTATGTCCTTTGAGTGGAGCAAACCCCCATCCAAGCCTCTTCAAATATTTACATGTCTACCTAGGCCTGGACAGCTGTTTGGCAAGGGAGGCAGCTGGTCAACCTCCATATGCTTTCTAACTTGAAATAGCGCAGATGAGCTGGTCCTTGCTAAATGAATTAGGCTCCGACTATTTGAGTCCAAAACCTGTCTGGCTCAAGATATCTGGTCCTTCACTCCCAGACACTTGAAGATCCATGCAGTGTTTCCCTACCCTCAGTCATCTAGCACCAATGTCCAGCCTTCTGTGATTTACTTAATATTTTCTTTAAATTGATCCACTCATACTGCCTACATAAATAGAATTTAAAAGGAAATTTTATACCACAAGTATAAATAGGAAACTATTAATACTTGCCATAAGTAGAAGGGAACTATATTTTAAAATACAATGAAAACAAAGCAAGTTTATTAAATTCTAGCAGGACCCTGTTTTGCCAAGTTTCTCAGACTGAAACTATTCTCTCTTTGTTAAACAGTGAAATTATCATGTGTTAGAGCAGTGTTACAGACATGCCTTTGAGAATCTAAAGAGAACTAGAAAGAGAATCACATTCACATTACAAAAGTCAGTGTTATTTTATTCATTCAGTTATTAAATACCCAGCAAGTGGTTGAGTGGAGTGGATGGTTCTTAGGACTACAAAGGCAAAATTAAATATAATCCTGTTTCCTTGTAGAACTTATGATCTAGCAGAGAAGACAGACAAGGAACAAGTAAATAAATTTAAAAAAATCAATTTCAGTTTGTGGGAAGAAAAGAAAGCAAAGCATGTGCATAGAGAGGAGTATATTTTGAGTAGGTTTGTGTTGCAATGTGGGAACTGCACCTAGAGTGACCTTCATACTGAGTTTGAGACTCCAAATGGATATTTGAATGATGACTTGAACTGGGTCTTTGTGGAAAGGCTGGGGCTGAAATGATAAATTTAGGGATACCAGTGGCATAGATGGTGTTCGAAGCCACAGGCCCAAATGCCTAGGGGGCACGCATGCATGAAGAGTGGGATCTGAGGGCTGAGCCCTTGGTCCCCCACCTTAACGAGTCAGGAAGGAGAGAAGGAGCCAGCCAGGGAGATGAAGGCAGGCAGACCCCTGTGGTCTTCCGTGGTTCTGTGGAAACACAATGAGAGTGCTTGGGAAGGATGGAGCGATTGACTAAAAAACATTGCTGAGGCATTAAGTCGGATGAGGACCCCTGGGTTTGACAAGATGGCAGCAGTTTTGGTGGGACAATAAGAGTGAACACCTCACTGGAGCGGGTTAAAGAGAGGACAGGGAGCGAGGAAGGGGAGACAGGGAGCACAGGCTTCTCTTGACTTTTTCAAGGAACAGTGCTGGTGTTGAAGAACTCATCTGTGCTGCTGAGCCTGCGGCAGCTCATGAGCCACTCGAAATCAAGCTGTGGATCACATGGCCTGAAAATTCACCCTGGATACCCAACCCCTGAGACTGATACCCCCAGGGGGGTGACTTCTAGGTTAGTTTTCCCCCAGAAAGGGTCTTTCCTCTCTGGGAGCTGGGGACCTGGGGGCCCACACTCAACACAGACGTGTATAGCAGCAGGGCAGGCCTGTGCCAGGGCCACACGGCCTCACACAACCCGGGCCCTTATCCCAGAGCACAGCGAGGCGCCGGGCCAGTCATGCTGCAGCATGGATATTTATTGATCTTGATTCACACGATCCAAGAAAAGCTTGGCCACAGAGCCTTTGGTTCAATCACAAGGATATGGGGGTTGGGCATAGGTGAAAGAGAAGGAAATGGAATTTATAGAAATTCTTTAAGAAAATAATTCTTTGTAAACCTGATTTCTGGGAGCCTGTGCATGCAATAGTGAAATGCTCTGTTTCTCCTTGGAGGTGGTGTGAATAGGGGCTCTGTTAGCCACTGGTGGGACCTCCAGAAGCAAAACATGCCAGGGGGATGGAAGAGCGGCCTTCCTGGAGTCAATCTCTAGCAGGGCCTGTGAGGAAGTGGGCCTTCCTCCTCCAGCCCTCGGCCGGCAGCCTGGGAGACAGGAGAGCGCCCACATTGATGTGCATTTTTATTTTGAATGAGCAGAGAAATTAAAGTGCACCAGGGCCAGATTCAAGTTTTCTCCTTGGGCTGTTTCAAGGCTGCCTTCAGTCTGAACTCATCTGCACCCACACATTTTCTTTTATATATATATAGCCACAGACTTTTTTTTTTTTGGGGGGGGGGAAGGTGACTCACTTTGTCACCCAGGCTGGAGTTCAGTGGCACAGTAGTAGTTCACTGCATCCTCAACCCCCTGGGCTCAAGTGATTCTCCCACCTCAGCCTCCCAAGTATCTGGGAATACAGGTGCATGCCACCATGCCCAGCTATTTTTTAAAATTTTGTAGAGATGGGGGTGGGGGTCTCACTATCTTGCCCAGGCTGGTCTAGAACTCTTGGCCTCAAGACATCCTCCTGCCTCTGCCTCCCAGAGTGCTGGGATTATAGGCGTGAGCCACCACACTGGCCAGCCACAGAAATTAAGAAAAGCCTGCACTAGCCGTCAGAAAGTCGGAATAGTTTGACTTATTTTGCAGGGGAAGAAAGAAACCAAAACAACTGCTGAGGGACCAGCATGTTCCAGGTATCTGGTGTTTGCCTTCTTTCTTAATCTTCACCAACACTCTGTTTTATAGATAGGAAGCTAAGGCTGAGCAAGGGAAAGGGCTTGCCCAAGACCACAGTGTGACAGAGAGGCATGCACCCTCTGATAAATGGCCTCTTCTGATGTTCTCTCAGCTGTCTGACTTCTGGGCAGCCAGCGGAGATTTCCATCCTTGACCATGACCTTTTCATAATTGCACAGAATGTAAAGTGATGGGCACTGTTGTCCAGAGGTTGCATCCTGGCTCCTCAGGGCTGCCTGCTCTGGTTAGCATGCCTGGTCAGTGTGGTTCCTTCTGGTAGGGTGATGGCATTGGTGCCCTCTCCCAACCCTCTTTCCCAATGACTCCACTCCCTATTTCTTCCCGTAGGTGGGCTCTCCCTCCTGCACCTGGTTGATTCATGTGAGCATTGGCCTTGTGACCCCTGCCTAGTGCTCTATCCACTCACACATGGGTTTTCTCATGAAATCCTTGTCATAAGTACCATTTATTCAGATAAAGCAGCTGAGGCCCAGAGAGGTTCAGCAACTTGCCTAAACTCACAAAGCTGAGACTCAAACCTAGGTCTCAGGGTTTCAGATTCCCAAGCCAACGATCTTTCCCTGATCTGCACATACCCCCTGTGCGAGCTCTTAAAGGCCCACCTTGACTCCCTTTATCAGGACTAAGGCCTAATGGCCAAATTGGAAAAAGAGTCACCTACAATTGACTCAGCTAGCCAGCTCACAGGGCTGCAGAACTGTACTCACCTGCTAACAGCCCTATAATAATATCCTCTATGAAACACTTTGTGTGTTTTCTTGTACCTTTCCAATTACCAGAGGTTGATTTTGCTATACCTGTTTTACAGAGGAAGAAATTGAGGTGCATGGACTTGCCTAAGGTCACATGACCACTAAGTGGTAGATTCAGGATGCAAACCCAGACTCACCTGGCTCCCAAGTCCACCAGCTTTGTACCATATGTGGCAGCTGCCCTTTGGGCCCATGGCTAGGGTACAAATGAGAGCGGTTCCCAGCACCTTGCATTTGCGTTGTTGATGTACATGTTTCCCTCTTTACACAGACACTTTGTATCTGTTACAAAGCCAAGGAAAAGATCTGAACAGACCCTGAGCAGCACATTCCATACTCTTACTGAAATGACCCACTTGGAAGGGATATGCAGCCTGCTTTGTCCTGGGGGTGGTCTACCTTCCCCTCCCTCTTGTCTTCCTAGTGCATGGCTCTCCAGAAAAACCGTGTTGCCTTTCCTTCTTCCTCCAGGCTGGTAACACTAAGGTGGGAAGGGCTGAATTCAGATCCTCACTCATGTCCCTCTGCCCTGAACCTCAGCAGCTGTGGATAGTATGTGTTGACAGTGTGGAGGCTGATTCAACCTGTTAACTTTGGGGGCCATCACACGCCTCTCTTCTTGCTCCAGACCCTATGCAACACCTCAAAACCAGAAGGCAAAGCCATCAGTTCTGGGCTCAAAGCTTCGTTACAACCACTCCCAAAGACCATGACTGATGTGCTCCCTCAGGGCTATGAGATTCTGTCCTGACATTGCTGTGCTCCAAGGAAAGCTGTAACGAATGAGCACGAAATATGCGGAGGCCAAGGATGGGAAGGCTTCAAGTGGCCCAGTGAAAGCCTCTCCTCTGAAACTGCATCTGGTCAGGGATGAGAGCACTTTCTCTGAGGCTGAGCTTTCACTCAAGTCTTCTGGCTTCAAGGGTGCAGACCCAACATGAACCTTCGGAGATGCCAATTCATTTACTCTTGGCAAAACCAGGCTTCCTCTCTCAATACAAATGAAAGCATGGAAGGCTTGTAAATTTGACTCCAAATGCATTGTGCATATCTACAAACCCTTAAAACCCAACATTTGGATGAGCTGCTAGGAGATGGATCAGAAACACATGGAGTGGATTTTCTGTAAATTGCACTGTGTGCCTCTGAAATTAAAGGTAAAGAGCTTGGCATGGTCCATTTGGGAGTCACAGATCTCCCAGCACTTGAAGCATCAGTGAATGTTCCTCAGGCAGAAGATTCTTTGGCCCACTTCCACAGACTCTCATTTTCCTCCCAGCAGAACCTGTTAAGGGGGAAAGGAAATGAGAAATCGAAGAGGAAGCGAGAGGGTATTGAGAAGGCCTTTAGGAAGATGGGCTGCGAACTTGGGTATTGTAAAGCCTGTGGACAATTTGGGAAGTGTGGGATGAAGCCGGTTCTTAAAATCTGTATCTGTAACCAGGTTCTCTTGGCTTCTCCCTCAGTGATTCAGGCAGAGATTTTTCTGGGCTGGCCGTGGACCTTGCAAATGAGTATGCACATCATTTAGAAACTATTCACATCCTGGAGTGGCCAGAGCATGTACAGTAATTAGAATCATGCCGACCATTTCCATGAAGCCTGGTGACACATAGGTCATACTGTCATGTGCTATTACTCTGCTGGTATTTGAAGGCATGATCTGTTATTTTCCACCTGTTTACTTTTAAAACAAAGCCCTGTTGACTAAGTGCATTCTATTTTGAATACTTCAAATGAATGATACTTTGAGACCAAGTCAACTGTTGACATTCAGCCAACTATATCCCATATGTTCAAGGTTAATGACCATCTGGCCTAGAAAAGGCCAGAAGGATCGCATGATGTGTGCAAAGCACATTGCAGACAATCTCTGACTTTCCGAAGCACTTACAGACCCACCCAAGAGCTGACAGCCCCTCACCGAGGCCACCACCACATGAGCCACCCTGCTGTGCAATAACCTGTCTACATGTCAGTCCCCAGCACTGGGCACTGAGTCCCATCAGAATAATCTCATTCTTGTTTGTTTTTGGGTGGGGATCAATGCAGAGCAATGGGCAGGGCATGTGTTTAGGCATCAGACTGGCCTAGCATTTAATCTCAGCTCGGTCAGCCTTCCAGCTCTGGGAGAGTCCACCACTCATTGTTTTCCTACCCTGCTCTTTGCCACACGCGGCCCCGTCAGAGGTCTGGGTTTACACACCTTGGTTGAGCCGGTGGGTTTAAAAATCGGAGTTCTCACTTTGTCTATCCCAGCCAAACATCTGCAGCATGAAAGCTGCTCTGGGCACTGAATGTGTCATGAATGAAAGGTAATGTCTCACATTACCCTTTTCCAGAACCTTATCAGTAGGAGGGTGGGGCTGTCAGGGACAGGTATTGGGGACTTTGGAACAGGGGCTCGTGGGCGTTAGACACGAATCTCCAGAATGAGTAGGTTCCTGGCATCTGTTCTGCCTGGCTCTGCACCTCCCACTGCTTCTGGGCACGGCTTCAGCAGGTGTGAGGTGTCTCCCCCTGCCCCCAGGGGTATCCCTTGCATGGAGAGACAGAGAGGTAATTACAGAAAAACTGAAATGCACACTGGCGTTAGCAGAGTTGCAGGGAAGGTCCCTTCTGAAACACATGCATTCCTGTACTTTCTGCTTTATAATAAACACATAGCCCTTTGGAAATTAGAACAAGGGGACTAAAGGTCTAAACAAGGACAATGTAGTACACAAACCCATGAGACATAGGAAGGGACAGACGTAAGATATGACAGCGGAGTGAGGGATTTGGCTCTGCTGAGGTCAGGAGGGGCTTAGGAAAGAAAAGAGGATGATCATAGCTTCTCAGGCAGCAAGGAGGAAAATGCTTCCTGGCAGGCACCTGGACACCAGGAGCGTAGTCCCCACGCAGGAGACAGGGCGGCACAGGCTGGGAACTAGGATTAGCTCAGGGTTGCTGAAATGCCAAGGGAGGCAGGGCAGGAAGTGAGGAAGAAGAGATCAGGGCCTCATCGTAGAAGTCATATGTGCCAGCTTCAATTTGTATCCCGAAGGAAGGAATAAAAGGTAATTAAGCCGGGGCCTGACCCAAGGGGCTGCATTTGCATTTGAAAATTTCTTCAGGGCATGTGGAAGGTGTTTGGAGACAGGCAGGGCTAGGATCAAGAGACAAAGCCAATTAGGGTTTATTTTTCACCTGCTTATGAAGGCTATCAGTAAGACAGCCAATTTTGCTAAGGGTCTGAGCAAGAAGGAATTGCAGATGCAGCCGCCAGCTGGCATCTGCCCCCTAAGGCTCTGCACAGTCCCTCTTCCCACAGTGGGGAAGGGGACCCAGTGGGGGTTCCCTGGGCCATCAATCTTCATTAAGTCCGTCATTGTCCTCAAGAGCCGGGCAGTGCTTGGAAGGGCTGCTTGATGGAAGCACTGTGACCCCAAAGTATTTAGAAATAAAGGCTAATTGACCATAGGAAAATCAAACAGATACCATCACTGGTGTTTCAGCTTCTGGGCTCTTGGACACGTCTCCCAGTCACACTTCTACCTCGTCACCAACAATGGAGATGCCTGCGAGGCACTCACCGACCCTCCCAGCAGTGGAACTACCCAGGGACATGATGAATGGCTCTTCACTGGGCACTTTGGAGACAGGGTGGGAGTAGCAAGTGGGACAGAAGGCAGCTCAAATGCCAGGCAGAGCAGGCCCTTTGCTGCCACTCCAGCCCAGCGTGATGCACTTTCCCATCATTTTGGAGAGATTTTTACTGAGATATAATGGACAAATGAAAATTGTATATATTTATCATGTATGACTTGGTGTTGATGTACATATACACTGTGAAATAATCTCTACAATCAAGTTAATATATTCACTACTTTATATGGTTACCACTTCCTTCCTTCCTTCCTTCCTTCCTTCCTTCCTTCCTTCCTTCCTTCCTTCCTTCCTTCCTTCCTTCCCTTCCTCCCTCCCTCCTTCCCTTCCTTCCTTTTCTCTCTCTCTCTCTCCACCCCCCCCGCCGGTATCTTTCTTGGAGTGAGAATACTTAAGATCGACCCTCAGCAAATTTCAAGCACAACTATGCTTTCTTATCAGAGTAAAAATCCTACTGCTGGAAGGAATTCAATGGCAGAACCATGTTTTTGTTGTATTATTCTCAGCTGGTGATTTGATAGGATTTAATTGGTACAGAAATTGACCATTAGCAATGTGCTTTCCCACACATCATTAAGGAAATTTTCATTGGGCTGGGACTGGTGGTTCAGAGGTGAAGACCTGCCTCTAAGCAGCTAATGGTCACTCTCAGTGTGTGTGCATGTTGTGTGTGCCTGTGAGTGTGTATGTCTGTGTGCTGTGTGTGATTCTGTGTACGTGCATGTGGGAAGTGCTTTAAAGAACAAGAGCCACCAAGGAAACCCAGGGTTTCTAAGGAAAGCACAGCACAGGAGGGATAGAGAGCATAGATAGGGTCAGCTAACTAGGTGAAGACTTTTAAAATATCAGGCTTGCAAATGGCCACCCTCTCGCTCTGTCCTCACATGGCAGAAGGAGAGGGAGGGATGGTGTCTCATTCTCTTTTATTAGGACTCCAGTTCTATCGGATCAAAGCTCCAACCTTATAACCTCATTTTACCCTCACCAGACATGGAACCCTGTCAGAACCTTGGTCTTAGACATTGCAGCCTCCAGGCTGTGAGAAAGGAGATTTCTGTTGCTACAGCCGCTCTGCTTGTGATGTTTTGTTGTGGCAGCCCATGACTAATGCAAGCACCCTCCAACCGAGTACATAGCACACCCAGGCCATTAAAGGGCTTCACAACCAGGGGGTGGGCTTTTCTCTTGAACCCCTCACTTACCCTCATTAACTCTATAGACATAGTCTCATGGGGTTTGAGAAAGGGAATCCTGTCATTAAAAAGATGACTTTCTGTTCCCTGCAAATTTAATCGAAAGATACATGATCCAAACGTTGTCCTGTTTCTTGGTTGACACACTGTGGGTCAGGGTTTTCCAAGCCAATGTTTTCCACATATAGCCAGAGGACTTAACACACAGACTAATGTTCACCTGTCCACCATTTAGGGTAACATAATGATTATGTTGGTTTGTTGATGAATTTCATTGCATTCCAATTACCTTTAATGTATTCATGTAACTTGTTTATGAACAAAGCTACATAAGGTAGACAAATAGTTTTGTTTTTGAATCATGGGCTAAACTTGCAAATGTGAACCATGAGCCAGGAGGAATTATCTCTTGACAGAATAGGACCTTAAATGTTTCCAGCAGTGATACTGGTTCAAAATCATTGACTGGCTCTATCTGTCTGTCTGTCTGTCTGTCTGTCTATCTATCTATCTATCTATCTCTGCCATCCATCAATCTGCCTACCTATCTTTGATGTTCCCTAAATTTCTAATGATAAAAAAAACACAGAAATGAAAAATTTCATAACAGCAGTGAGAATAGGAAGAGAATATATCAGCATAGGGCTGTGCCTGACTCTTTAATCATAATCATATTTAATCATAATTTATTCATAAATAGGACCGTACAGCCAAAGATATTCAGATTCTTGAAGGAAACATCTACAAACCTAAACACGCTGTTAATAAACCCTGTCTGCAGCCCCTCCTCACTCTCCCCCCACACTGAGGTGGACTAAGGGGCTCCAGTTTGCAACTGTGGGTGTTCAGGGGTGGGTTGGATTGCTCAGACATTTGCCATTTGAGGTTTGGGATTCTGCTCAGCCACTTACCATTTATCCTTCTCCTTTTCAGCTTACAACATTTTGTTGATATTAACTACTCTCCTGTCTCCTTTTTTAAAAAAAGTTTGTGCTTTTAAAAATCACTTTACTGTCATTTCAGTGGGGCTTGGTGAGGGAGCAGAGAAAACGAACATGTTCAGTTATCTCTAGATCTGTAAATATACACTTTCTTCTCACTCTTCTAAGAAAAATGACTTGAGGATGTACTACAAAACAACGAAGAAGGGATCTATTCCTAAAGAGAAAATGTGTGCTTTCCACAAAATGAAGATGCAAACAGTGCTCAGTACTGGGAGAATCTAAGGACAGCAGCTATGTGGCAGGTCTACAAACCAACTGGTCCAACCAGAAAGTCCCTAGAAGAACGTTTGAAGACAAATGTGGAATTTTCACAACACATATTTTGATTTAGGATCCAGACAATCTTTGTGATAAGGTGAATACAAAATATTATTTTTAATGCTAAAATATATACAATAGACAGTCTAGGAAAGAAACATAAAATCAAAGCTCAATATGAAGAACATTAAAATGGTGCATGATTTAGGAAAAATTTAGGCTGTAAAAAAAGAGAATCTTTTTGACATGTAACCATTCCATTTGGGTAACACTGGTTTAGTGACAAAAGCTTCTATCCCTCTTCTATGATCCTAATCCATTCTGCTGAAATATTACCCAACAATATTGTAGAAGTAGTTTATTTTTACTTTTAGTATTTACCTACAAAGTACAGGAGACTAATTATTATCTTTTATAAAATCTAATAGCACTTTTCCCCCCACATTTTAGCCTCCTTGAAAATGGGATGTATTGTGTAACCAATAAAGTATAATTGACAGCATTTTCTTAGTTTAATGAAACATATAACAATTATGTGGCATGTTAGATTTGATCAAATACGATATACCGACAAAAGAGAATGAAAATATTATAAACCTTACAGTTTGAGATAAGAACAGAACTGACAGATGATGAGATGGAGAGGGAAGGGGAAGAGCAGGAAAACAAAGGTTTTAATTCCTTCAATGTACATGGAGAGTCAAAGGGTGCCCTGTAAATAGAGATCAAGAAATAGCTTTGACATATTTTAAAGTTATAAAAGTAAAATAAAAAACTAAAAGAGAACTAAAATAATCACACATATATAAATAAAGTTTAGGCTGAGTAAAATTTGATGTATGTAATTTAATTTTTTTTAATGGAGAGGAGCCAAGAGACACTGTTGAAAGTTGGCAGATCAAGAACTAGGGCCCTGAACGTATTATTTAGAGCTATGAAAACCACGGCCAGAAAAAGTAAAAGCAGAAACTTTGGAAAGTTATTACCCTTGGCAAGAAGAGTGGGAGGGAAAGGGAGGGTTTTATTCTATAGTTACAGCATTGTTTGGATTTTTACTACTAAGGGTATTACTGTTAAAAAATTAATTCATTCATTAGGAATGGAGCAATTCCCACAAATTAAGAAAAGCAAAAAATTAATGCACTCAAGTAATATATTCTAGAACTTACAATTACCACTTCTCTAACACTTATTTGTTAATTATCTTATACTATTCACAGCTAAGGTGGCTACATAATTGCCTGGTATGGAGAATGTAGGTAATATGAATACATGCATCTTCTTTTAGGTGGATGATGAAGTGTGCCATCTCTATCTAGCTGTGACTCAAACAGCTAAGTATTGTAGCTCTGTGTTGCTTCAAAGTAAGACCAACTAGTCTCAAATTCAAGTTATGGTTTTGTAGACAATCCTCATCCCAAGAGGTTTATAAACAAAGATTCGTTTAAATAAATCATTTCACTAAAAATTTGCTTTCTCAAGTTCAAATGTGAGGTGCTTTCTGGAGATTCTTTTTGATTGGGATACTTAACTGATTTCACTTGCTCTGAACATTCCCAAAACTAAAACGATTGTGTTCTTTTAGTAAGAAGTGCAAATGTTAGAGCTCTGGTCATCTGTCATAGTTTGTGTTTTCTGGTGGATCCAAAATCATTTTCTGTTGCGGGAAGTCAGAGACCCCGAATGAAGGGACTGGCTGAAGCCACAGCAGAAGAACATAAATTGTGAAGATTTCATGGACATTCATTAGTTCCTCAAATTAATACTTTTATAATTTCTTATGCCTGTCTTTACTGCAGTCTCTGAATATAAATTGTGAAGATTTCATGGACACTTATCACTACCCCAATCAATACCCTTGTGATTTCCTATGCCTGTCTTTAATCTCTTAATCCCGTCATCTTCGTAAGCTGAGGAGGATGTATGTCACCTCAGGACCCTGTGATGATTGTCTTAACTGCACAAATTGTTTGTAGAGCATGTGTGTTTGAACAATATGAAATCTGGGCACCTTGAAAAAAGAACAGGATAACAGCAATGTTCAGGAAACAAGGGAGATAACCTTAAACTCTGGCTGCCTGTGAGCCGGGTGGAACAGAGCCATATTTCTCTTCTTTCAAAAGCAAATAGGAGAAATATCACTGAATTCTTTTCCTCAGCATCCCTGAGAAAGACAATGCATCCCTAAGGGGAGGCCTCTAAAATGGCTGCTTTGGGGACAGCTGTCTTTTACAGTTGTAGATAGGGGATGAGATAAGCCCGGGTCTCCCATAGTGCTCCCAGGCTTATTAGGATGAGGAAATTCCCACCTAATAAATTTTGGTCAGACCGGTTGTCTGCTCTCAAACCTTGTCTCCTGATAAGATGTTATCAATGACAATGCGTGCCCCAAACTTCATTAGCAATTTTAATTTTGCCCCAGTGCTGTAGTCCTGTGATCTCACCCTGCCTCCATTTGCCTTGTGATATTCTATTACCTTGTGAAGCACGTGATCTCTGTGACCCACACCGTATTTGTACACTTCCTCACCTTTGGAACATCACTAATAAAAACTTGCTGGTTTTACAGCTCAGGGGGCATCACAGAACCTGCTGATATGTGATGTCTCCCCCGGACACTTAGCTTTAAAATTTCTCTCTTTTGTACTCTGTCCCTTTATTTCTCAGACTGGCTGACACTTAGGGAAAATAGAAAAGAACCTATGTGAAATATCTGGGGAGAATTTCCCCCAATAATTTTCTACAGAGGATTGTGGAACGCATACACACACACACACACCCCTGAGAAAGGACTCAGGCCTAAGTCATTGTTAGGCATCTTCGTTTCCTCAGGAGGCAACCAACACTTCCTCCACTCAACTTCTTGCCAAAGCTTATGGATCTGCATTTAATCAGCAACAGAGAACAGCTGCCCATCCTGTAGCTGTTGGAGAGGACAGCCTTCAATTTGTTGACATATAATAGGGATGATTTTTTTAAAGTTCATAAGCTATTTCATGCTTCCCAGTATTGTGAAAGTAACATCTATATCAAGTCAGGTCAGCAAGCAGTCGGGGACCTGGAGTGCACAGAGAATCACTTTCACTAGTTGCTTGATGCTGTTTTTCCAAGCTGAGAGATTACCTTATGGAAGAAATTGATAGAATTGCCCTGGGACTTCATTCATAATCTTATATCACAATCTCTGTACAAAGACCACCAGGTGAAAACATTTGAAATTTACTCTTAGTGAATTTGAAATGTGTAATACATTATCATTTATTATGTTTACTAGGCTCACCACAAAAATGATGGTTGAGGTGATGGATATGGTAATTAGCTTGATTTAATTATTTTACATTGTACAGTTGAGACTTGAACAATATGGGGGTTAGGGGTACAAACCCCCATGCAGTGGAAAATCTGTGTATAATTTTTGACCCCCCCCAAAATTTTACTAATAGCCTACTCTTGACCCAAAGCCTTACTGATATCATAAACAATTGATTAACACATGTTTTGTGTGTTTTATGTATCATATACTGCATCCTTAGACTAAATTAGAGAAAAGAAAATGTTATAAAGAAAATCATATGGAAGAGAAAATATATTTACTATTCATCAAATGGAAGTGGGTCATCAGAAAGGTCTTCATCCTTGTCATCTTCATGTTGAGTAGGTTGAGGAGAAGGAAGGGGAACGGTTGGCTATGCTGTCTCAAAGTGGCAGGGACAGAAGGAAATTTGCATGTAAGTGGACCCATGCAGTTCAAACCCACATTGTTCAAGGGTCAACAGTATTTATAAATCATAACATCACTTTGTACTCCATAAATATATACAAATGTAATTTGTCAATTTATAATTAAATGAATAATATTTAAAAAATAAGACTACCAGGCTTATTTTCCACCTCATCCTGGTACCAAGAACAGTTGAGATTCTTGTGGGGATCTGGTCTGCTTCATCCTATGCCCTCCATGAACTGCAGAGCATGCAGAGTCCCCTTCTCATGCAGGTAAGAATCCTTAGAGATAAAAGTGTTCTGGCTGGGTGCCGTGGCTTACGCCTGTAATCCCAGCACTTTGGGAGGCCGAAGCGGGTGGATCACAAAGTCAGCAGTTCAAGACCAGCCTGGCCAAGATGTTGAAACCCTGCCTCTACTAAAAATACAAAAATATTAGCCAGGTATGGTGTCAGGTGCCTGTAATCCCAGGTACTCGGGAGGCTGAGGCAGAGAATTGCTTGAACCTGGGAGGCAGAGGTTGCAGTGAGCCCAGATGGTGCCATCAGCGCTCTGGCCTGAGCAGCAGAGCAAGACTTTATCTCAAAAAAAAAAATTCTTTACCCTCAGAAAATGAAAGATTATTATGGTACATGGTTTTTAGTTATTACTGAATACATTTTCTGTTTTCTCTTATACTTACCTTCCTTCTTTTATGCTTCTGCCACTTTATTCTTTTATGTATCTAAAGTTACCTTCACCTTATTGCAATAAGGACCCATAAATAACTAACCCTCACACCAAATCCTTAAGGTAGGTGTCCTTGTTTCTATTTCACAGGTAAGAAAACCAAGACTGAAAATGAGTCAGCCAAGAAGGTACCACTGAAACCATTGCGCTCTGATCCCAAAGTCCATTGCTCTCAGCCCCTTTCCTGTTACATAAGAGCCTCTATAAAATTCTTAGGAACAATACTGCTTTCTAGAGATTGCAAGGAAATTAATAAAGCAAGGAATGTTATATATTATAAAGAATGTTTGTTTATAAGACTAAAGCTAAGTTACAAACCTGGTAACTACCTATATGTGACCAACATCCAGGCATGACAGTTCACAGGCCAGTTGTATACCCCCACCACAGCTTAATGGAGCTGCGCTGTTCTTCCTGGTGAGGTTTCCTCCAAGCCAAACATGGTGGAGCTGGCTCAGATGCCCAGGGGCAGAAACACGGGCTTCTTTCAGAGAGAGTAATGCTTCTGTGTCCAGAACTGGTTCCTTCCGGTGGATTCTTAGTCTCACTGACTTCAGGAATGAAGCGGTAGACCCTTCCAGTGAGTGTTATAGTTCTTAAAGATGGTGTCCAGAGTTTATTCGTTAAGATGTTCAGATGTGTCCAGTTTCTTCTTTCTGGTGGGTTCGTGGTCTTGTTGACTTCAGGAGTGAAGCCACAGACCTTTGCAGTGAGTGTTACAGCTTTCTTTTTTTTTGTTTTTTTTTTTTTTTGAGATGGAGTCTGGCTCTGTCACCCAGGCTGGAGTGCAGTGGCTCAATCCCAGCTCACTGCAAGCTCCGCCTCCCGGGTTCACGCCATTCTCCTACCTCAGCCTCCAAGTAGCTGGGACTACAGGCGTCTGCCACTATGCCCGGCTAATTTTTTGTATTTTTAGAAGAGATGAAGTTTCACCGTGTTGGCCAGGATGGTCTGGATCTCCTGAACTTGTGATCTGCCCACCTCAGCCACCCCAAAGTGCTGGGATTACAGGCGTGAGCCACCACATCTGGCCAGTGTTACAGCTCTTAAAGGTGGTGTGTCTGGAGTTATTCATTCCTCCTGGTGGGTTCATGGTGTTGGTGGGTTCATGGTCTCGGTGGCTTCAGGAGTGAAGCTGCACACCTTGGCAGTGAGTGTTGCAGCTCACAAACATAGTGCAGACCCAAAGACTGAGCAGCATCAAGATTTATTGTGAAGAGCAACAGAACAGAGCTTCCACAAAGTTGAAACAGACCCTAGAGTGTTGCTGAGGTTGGGTCGGTGGCCAGCTTTTATTCCCTTATTTGGCCCCGCCCATATCCTGCTGATTGGTCCATTTTTACAGAGTGCTGATTGGTCCATTTTACAGAGTGCTGATTTGTCCATTTTTACAGAGTGCTGATTGGTGCTTTTACAAACCTTTGGCTAGACATAGAGCACTGATTGATGTGTTTACAATCCTTAAGCTAGACAGAAAAGTTCTCCAAATCCCCACCTGACCCAGAAGATCAGCTGGCTTCACCTCTCACTTCCATGCTGCCCAGACCCCTAAGAATCCCAGAGCCTCCTTCCTCGGCTCCTCACTGCCCCTCCCTGCCCTACTCCATGCCTCCATGTTTTCCCCAGGACCCAAGGCCAGACTTCGCTCTGAGCTCCCTGACACTTTGGGCTGAGGCCAGGCCCTGATCCACCCGTACTGCAGGAAAAGAAAGGAAGAGAATCCAGAAGGCTCCTCCAGGGCTTGCACAAATTCCCCTCTGCTTGGTCTGAAGAGGCGCGTACTAGGAGAGTGCACGGGTAACAGTGAAGCCCCCTTAGCCAGTGAGCCCTTCCTCCTAGTTGCCACACTCCCCAGTGGCGCCTGGTCTATGACAGCTGTGTCTCTGTTTCCACAGGGCTCAGGGCAGGTCCTGGGGCACTTCTCCCGCTGGCCCTGGATGAGCCAGCACCTCAGCGCATGCAGTAGTTGCTCAAGACTCAGATTCCTCCTCTTGTCCAGGCCTCCAGTCGGCCTGGATTCTGGGGGCCCTAGGGGACCCCTCCATCCCCTTCTGGCTTTTGCTCCCACACACTGGACCTGATAAAAGTTCCAGCATGATTTATCAAACACCCTGGCTCCTCCAGGCTGAGCCCCTGGGGGATTTTGAAAGGAAACAGGCTCCATGTGCTTCCAATCCACTCCACGCAGCTCATCGCGCTGTTGTTCCGTCGAGCGGGGGATGTGCGGGACACCCTGGAACCATTCGTGGCTCTGTTTAAAGATGTTTTTCTTAGAAGCAGGAAGTTACGTCCTGCCAAGAAGAAATGAAAATAAAGCCCCGAGGGTTCACTCGGGGTTCGCTGGGAGCCGCGCTGAGTTGTTGCAGCGTCTTGGCCCGGCCGAGGAGGAAGTTTAAAGGGGCCTCTGTCTAGAGCTCTGAAGGCAGGCAAGGCGGCCTGGCAGTAACCATCAGGCAAGTCAGAGACACACGCGAGCTCTCTGCCCCAGGGGCCCTAGGGCAGCCTCACAGGACACAGCAGAACCCTCCTTCTCTGTGATCACTCTGCAGTCGGGTTGGCTGCTCCTTCCCATTCGTTCCTCTGAATCTCTGCAGAGGCCGGGGGTATGTGGGAAGGGCCCAGGAAAACCTCAGGTCCAAATCTTGGCTCCTTGTATGATGGACGTGTATCTTGCACAAAGTACTTCACCTCTCTGGGCAGCAGATGTCGTGCTGTGAACTCTGGGGCTGCTCTTCCCCCTGCCCCAGGCTTTCTTATATACTTCCTATTAGCCCCCAGCCTCCGAAGGCCAGGTTCAGACAAAACTGTCTATCAAAGTCATTCTCTGGGTGAATGTGACTGAACAAAATCAACAGCCCAGCCGGGTAATGCCAAGAGGCTCCAGGCCTCCCACGGAGGGAGGGGCTCCTCCCTGGCTGTGGGTACAGGTGTTCTACTGGGGTTCCCAGGGCAAGCCGGGAAGGAGTACTGCAGAGCCCCACGGAAGGATGCATGAGCACAATTGCTGTTTCTTGCCTCTGAGGAAACTTCTTGGCAGACAGTGTAGAATTCATTTCTACCTCTTTTCATTCATTCAACAAGTACTGAGAGCCTTCCATTTGCTTAATAAGAAAAAGGGGCTAGGACTTTGAAAGCCAAAACTGTTTCTGTCATTTACTGACTTTGCGATCTTGGAAAACTATGTATAAGTCTCAGTTTTCTAACTATAGAATGGGAATAAATGTCTCTAGCTTTTAGGTCCTTGTAAAGATCAAGCACTCTTGGATGTCCCCTGCGCTGCAGGGAAACGTGGCTGCTGCCTCCCCTGGTTGCCTGCAGCTCTTTGCATAGAGTTCACGTTAGCCTTGGTGATTCATGAGTGCATGATTGCCACCAACACGTTTCTGAGTCCTGCAGGGGCGGGGGCTGCACTTTATGTCTCAATCTGTCCCCAGATGCTGGAAGAGTCCCCTGCTCACTTGAGGGTGGGTTGAATAGCAAACTGATTTATTTCCTCCATCATGTCCTGAGAGGATACCTGGGCTGCAAAAATAAACATGCCTGAGGTCTACCAGATCTGGGCAGCATGGTGGGACAGAGGGACAACTGAAGGCTGATGTCATGGTCACGTCCCAGCCAGTTGAAGGGCTGTTGGGGCACTGACGGTAGACAAGACATCTGAAGCCAGCTAGTAAGACTCCAGGGCTTACAAATACTGCCCAGTTCCTGAAAGTAGCGTCCTGCAGGCAAGGAGAGCACACTGTCCAAGTCATAGTTGGAGGCACATTGAAGGCACCAGCACCATCGGGCCCTCTACCCCAGAACTTGGAACCAGTGGGAATCACAGGACTATAGGTTTCAGCTCAACCAAAGAAAGGAGTTCTCAACAATCAGAACTGTCTGACTATAGAATGACCTGCCGAGGTGGTGAGTTTCCCAGCCCTGAGGGTTTTTATGTAAGGCACTCACAGCTATATTCTAGGAATGTCTTACTGGTGTGGTGAGTCATGAACCACTGGAGGCTTGATTGTGTTGCAAAGTGTGGCGCATGCACGATTGGTGGTCCATGTGCTGATTTTATGAAGCACACAGACCATTTTTTTTTAAAGTGTGTTTTCTTTCAGTTAAATTTTATAGATTTTGTAGTTATTCCCTATTTTATGAGAAGTGATAACTGTTTTTCATTTATGGAACAACAAAGTTTTATTTTAAACAAATATATCAAATACAATACCATTTATAATTGCTCAAAAATAAGATACTTAAATGTGAATCTAACAAAATATGCATAGGACTTGCATGCTGAAAATTACAAATACTGATTAAAGAAATCAAAGAAGATCTAAGCAAATGGAAAGACGTACCATAGGCTGGAAGATGCAGTAAACTGAAGATGTCAGTTCTCCCCAAATTGACACACAGGCTTGATGCAATTCTATCAAAACCTCAGCAAGATTTATATTTTTTTTTGGCAGGGGAAAATTATTCTAAAATTTAAATGAAAATGCACAAAAACTAGAATAACTAAATTTAAAAATTTAAAGAACGATCAAGTGAGAAGAATCAGTCTATCTGATTTCAAAACTTATTGTATACCTATAGTAACTGAGGTTGTGTGGTATAGGTGGAAGGCTAGACACATAGATCAATACAATAGGATAAATACCCAAGAAACAGATCCAGAAAAATATGCTTATCTAATCTTTGACAGAAATGTGGAAGTAATTCATTGCAGAAAAGAGCCTTTTAAATAAATGGTGCTAAAGTAATTACATATTCATAAGCAAAAAAAAAAAAAAAAAAGCCAAAAACCCTCAACCTAAGTCTTACACCCTTTGCAAAAATTAACTCAAAATACATCATGGGCCAAGCACAGTGGCTCACGCCTGTAATCCCAGCAATTTGGGAGGCTGAGGCAGGTGGATCACCTAAGGTCAGGAGTTCGAGAACAGCCTGGCCAACATGGTGAAACCCCGTCTCTACTAAAATACAAAAATTAGGTGGGCATGGTGGCACGTGCCTATAATCCCAGTTACTCAAGAGGCTGAGGTGAGCATCATTTGAACCCAGGAGGTGGAGGTTGAAGTGAACCTAAATCACAGCTCTGCACTCCAGCCTAGGCGACAGAGTGAGACTCCTTCTAAAAATAAATAAATAAATAAATAAATAAATAAATAAATAAATGACTTAAATATAAAACATAAAACTATAAGACTTAAAAGAAAATAGAAGGAAATCATCAGGATATGGGATGAGATAAAGGATTCTTAGACTTGATACCAAAAGCACAACCCATAAATTGAAAAATTGATAAATTGGACTTCTTAAATATAAAAACTTTTGCTCTACAAAAAGCCTATTGATAATTTTTTAAAAGCCGCAGACTGGAAGAAAATGTTTGCAAACATCACGTATGACAACATCATAGTATCTAGAATATGTAAGAAAGTCTTAAAATTCAATAGTAAAAAATTCAATCAAATCAGAAAATGGGAAAAAGTCATAAGACATTTTACCGAGGAAGATATACATTTATCAAATAAACACATCAAGAGATGTTCAAGGTTATTAGCCATTAGGGAAATGCAAATGAAAACCACCATGGTATATCATTACACACCTATCCAAAATGGCCCAAAAAAAAAAAAAATAGTGACCATACAAATGCTGGCAAGCATCTGGGGAAATGGGGTCACTCACACATTGCTGTTGGAAATATAAAACACTACCACCACTCTTGAAAAGTGTTTGTCAATTTTTTTTACGAAAACTAAACATCCAACTACCGTGCAACCAATTGCAGTCCTGGACATTTCTCTCAGATAAAAGGAAGCAAATCGACACAAAATCTTGGACACAAATGTGTATAATAGCTTTATTCTCAATAGCCAAAAACTGGAAGCAACCCAGATGTCTTTCAATGGTGAATAGGTAGACAATGGAATACCATCACCAAATACTACTTAGTAATGAAAAGGAAGTTTATTTAACTTTTATTTCTAACATATAACAATCTGGATGAATCTCCAGAGAGTGATGATGAATGAAGAAAGCCAATCTCAAAAGGTTATTAGACATACCAAAAGATTTTATTTATGTAACATTCTTTAAATGACAAACTTATAGAAATGGAGAGCAAATTAGTGTTGCCAAGGATAAGGAGGGTCTGGGAGTGGTAGGGAAGTGGGTGTGGCCACAAAAGGACAACAGGAAAAACTTTGTGGTGATGGAATGTTGTGTATCTTGACTGTATCAATGTCAATATCCTGGTGCTAATAGTACTATAGTTTGGTAAGTTGTTAACATTGGGGAACTGCGGTACAAGGATCTCTAGGTATTATTTCTTACAAATGCATGTGAAACTGCAGTTATCTCAAAATAAAAAAGCTTAACTAAAATCTAATAAATACACCAAAGTTAAAATGCGTCTATATAAAGAAAATAAGTAAAATGACAGTGGCAAGCGGTACGTGGAAATGGCAAAACTTTTGAAGGTGTCACTCCAGTAACTGGCACACAGGAAGCACTGACCCTGAGGACCCCTAGGTAGAATGGTAGGGGATGTTTGAAGTTAGAAATCCTGGCTTGAGTTCTGCCGTCCACACGCAACAGTCTCACGATGCTGGGCAAGTCATTTAAGTCCTTTGCCCTATTCTCCTCACTGTCAGATGGGAATGAAAATGATCTTGTATGACTGCTTCACAATACCGTCGTGTGAGTCAGGCAAAGAAAAGTCATTGTGAAAAAGCAGCTATGAATATCAAGGCCTCTTCCCAATCTGAGATTTTATGAAGTTGTGTTAAATTAAAGAAGTCCTGACAACACTGTTTATGTAGTTATTACATTAAAAATGTTGTGTGTGGGTCCCGGTGGAGACCCTCCCTCCTCACACCTTCCCTTCCTCCCTCCATCCTGTCTTCCTTCCACAAATGTATATTGAAGACCTACTGCATGTCAGCTCCTTTGCTGTAAGCATGAGCTACAGAGACAAATGAACATATTCCATACTTTGAGAATCTAGTATGTAGTCTGGTGGGGATAACAGACACACCCTAAGCTGTTACATGGGGAGGTCATTTCCATTTTACCAAAACCAAAAACATAACCCCTGAGTCATACTGGTGGATTGATAGGGATGTCAAAAGTGCATTTGAATGGCTGAGAAAGAAGAAGAGGAGGGGGCTGGGCTTCCTGTCTTTCATTGTCCAGAAGTTTCCCTAGACTTAATTGCATGGCAGGAGGGCTCGAAGAGCAGCAATGGCGGAAGCGAGTGAGGAAGAGAGTCGCTGCTTGTGCCACATTTGCTACTATCCCATTAGCCAAAGCAAGTCACAGCCCAGCCCAGATCCTTGGGGGTTGAGAGAGATTCCAACACTCCATGGGAGGAGCTGTAAGCTCAGTAGCCATTGGTGATCTGTCATAGAAAACGAGCTTAATAAATATAGCTGCGTCTATACAGCTTGTCTGACTGGAGGTAGGAGCCTTCCATGGGTCCTCAGGGGCCATGGCACATGTTAAGGAATGTGGCCTGCACCCTGTCCAACGGAACCCACTTCCTGCCTCGTCCCTCTGCCAGGGAAGTATATTCAATCCTTGGAAAACACAGTTCACAGTGAGGGCCTGGATGCGAGGGATCGGCACAAGAAACTCCTAGGACACTCAGCTGAGCCCGCTGATGGACACATTTCCCCTTGTGCTCTCCGCTCCCTCAGCATCCTGTCCTCATCTCGCCCAGAGGGGAGGACAGTCATCTGCCACCTGCACATTTTCTTACCAATGCCCCTGCTTCTTGGAAAACTCCCAGGGCACTCTAGCACCACAATAAGAAGGTGGTGTTGGAATGCCTCCCTTTCCAACACATCCTAATGCTAAGATTCTGGCTTCAAACAACACCGGCTTACATGTAGCGCTCCTCAGCCAGGGACGTAGAGGCTTCCTGGGGCGGTCGCCTGGTTGCTGACATGGCTGTGGCACAGAAAGCTTCTCTTTCTGTAACTTATTTGGAGAACTGAAGAGCAGGTTTTGCCAAAGTCCTGTTGACAGCAACTTAAGAAACTGTGGGATGAAGGATCCAGGATGCTCCCTGATTCTGTTAGCAGCCTCCCCAGAGGGTACCAAAATGTGATCTTTAGACAAACAGAGCCTCATTAGAACACAGACCTCTGCCAGAACATCCTGCTGGCCAGCTGAGGCCCAGGGAGTGCTCAACTGATACAGACCAGGTTGCTCTGGAAGTCATAGTTAACTTGCAGGGCTCGCCAGCACCAGGGCAGCACGTCCAGACATAGAAAAATCTTGATTTACTAATGTGCCCAGGCAATGATGCGTCATCCTTCCAACCTCGCTCACAGAGGTGAGCTCTCTGACCCAGCAGCAAGCACTGGGCAATTGCAAAAATGTTTTGTTAACATAATGGGATGTACTGCGGAGAGGGGATGATTAAAAGCAGATGAGGGCAGGAGCCAGTGATCGGGCTCCACCTGAGGTGCATTCCACTCTGGGCAGAGGGCCTGCCAGGCTGGTGTGGGGAGGTCTCTGAGTCTCCAGCACCACCTCCAGATTGGCCAGATTCATGGGAAATGTTCCCACGTGTGGAGGAACGTGCTGAGCACAGGATAGACAGTTCCAATGCGGAAGTTCACGGAACATTCAGATGCCCCAGCTGCAGATTTTACATTTGTTGGGGTGGGTGACTGCCAGGTCCCCCTGGAACCATCGGTGGTCACAGATGGGCTGAGTCCCACCCACTTAGTGAAAGACTTCCTTTCAGAGAACTAAAATAAAGACACCTGGCTGATACCTGACCAAAGGGAGCCTCTTCTGCTGTTCTCTTTACCTGATCAGCTCTTATTTACTTCTCAAAACCCCGTCACCACCCTCGGGCCACCTCCTGCAAAAAGCCGTCCCTCCCAGCCCTGCAGGCATCGTCACACTGCATGTGTCACATGGCATCAGCACAGATGATTAAGGTGTTTTTTTGCCCATCTGGGCATTCCCTGTGGGGAGGCCATGTTGATTCTGTGTACCCACTGCCTAATTCAGGTTCTGGCATAAAATAGGTGCTAACTAAACACATTTGATCCATAAATAAATATTTTTGCCTTGATTACCTTGACTTCAAAATAGTAGTGGCAACTCATGAGCTTGGTGTACAAAAAAAGTCTCATTGCTTCTAATATTTAAATTTAAAAATAGCATGTGTTCATACTCCTCTTTTCCTCCCTAAGTAGCATACTCCACACCCCTGGGGTTGGATCATCCAAAGACTCTTCAAAGGCTGGCCCAGGCCCCAGGGCAGGACAATTACTTTCACCAGCATCTACCATGGTGCCACTCTCTTCTGAGCATCTCTCCTGCTATTAGACACTGTTTGGGAAGCCCTGGTCAGATGTAGAAAGTTCTGGGTGCATGGCAACAGTGATTCAGGACCGGAGACAGGTAGGGGCTCTCTGACCTGTTTAGTGATGCTCAGCACTGGAGGATCCCCAGGGAATGCGCCTGGACTCCCAGTGTTAAATTACTCAGGTAGATGGCTACTTTGACTTACCTACCCACACATGCACATGGAGACACCCTTACACTCACACATGTTCCTGAGACATGCCCATGGAGACTAGACAGCAGGTTTGTCAGCTTCACCCACATCTTCTCTTGGCCACCTAGGTCCTTAGTTGGGCCAGGATGGCCAGTCCCTCTCTCTCTGCTTTCGTGGCGCATCTACCGTCAGGGACTCACTCCCCTGTTCGTTCTTGTCATCTTTCCCCAATAGGATCCTCCTTATTCCACTCCCTAACATTGAGCCTCAAAGGGGGAGGGCTTGAGATTTTAACTTCTTCCCAGAAATCATGAGGAATATTGGAAAACGTGGCTTTCTCAATGCAGAACAGTAAACACATGCTGTAAATACTACAGGCACTTGCTTGCTGACATCTAGTTACGCAAAGGATCTTGGCTAACATCTAGTTATCAATGAACATCTACTCCAAGGTAATGTGATGTTTTCACTAATAACCAGCATTTAATCTTACTAAAATAATTTGAAGTTAAGCCTCAATGGACACCACCTCCATATACTCATAACACACAATCACAGAGATCGTTGAACATTACAGCATACCGGCAAAGGGGATGGTGCTTATGAACTTCAAATCACGAAAGACATTGATTCATTCTTGTTGTTAAGACCATTGACTAAAAGAAGAGAAAGACCAAATGTATGAATATCTATTTGCCTCATTATTTCTGTTCAATTATAACATAGGATTTTGGTAGGAGTTTTACGGTTTGAATTGCGTCCCCCTAAAATTCATATGCTGAAGCCCTAACTTCCAATGTGGCTGTATTTGGAGGTAGAATCTTTGGAAGAAATAAAGTTAAATGAAGTCAAAAGGGTAGGTCCTAATCCAGTTTGACTAGTAGCTTTATAAGACAAGGGTGAGACACTGAGGGTGTGCGTACAGGCAAAACACCATGTGAGGACAGCAGGGAGGCAGCCACCGGCAAGCCACAGAGAGAGAGAGTGTGGGAGAAACCAAACCTGCTACTGCATTCATCTCAGACTTCCAACCTCCAGAACGGTGAGAAAATTAATTTATGTTCTTCAAGTCACTCGGTCTGTGCTATTTTGTTATGGCAGCTTAAGCAGACTAATACAGGCACAAAACCTAGACACCCTGCTCAAAGAAGGTGATGCCTGAGATGCCCGGTGAAAAAGTAGGAGGTGAAGAAAACAGATGCAAGGGTATTCGAGGTGGGATAATGTTGTCTGATGTTTGGAGTGTTTTCTGCCAGTCTTTATGGGCTCAGAGGATGGTGATGGAGCTAAAATGCAGAGAGAAAGAAAAGATCAACACTTGATCTTCAAATTTCAAAATAGTCTTGTGAAACTCATCAAAGTGACGATAAGGTGGTTTTAAAAAGTTATTTTAGGGATATATTTAATATGTTGAAAAGCTAGAGCTACACTCACAAACAAAATAAGCATCGGCACTGACAAGAGACAGAATGTGAACTCACATGGCCCAAGGCTGAAGCTGCAGAAATGGATGCTGGTCCCACAAAGCCACCTGCCACTGGAAACAAGGCCCAAGCTCACCCTACTGTTGGGGGGTGGTCCAGAGCCAGTTTCCCTGTGTGAAACTCACAAGTTCATTGGGCTTCCGGGCACACAGACACGAAATCAAGCCTGAGATGGTTTTCCTGTGGCTGCAGATGGTGATGAACATTTCCCTGGGGTAGCAGGAGGGAAAGGTGGTATCCATTCAACCTCTGGGAGCAACGACAAGCTGTGCTTTGGCCTGGGCACAGGATCAGTTATATCTCTATGGATGCAAACCATGGGCCACTAATATGAGAGCATTGATACTGCAGAAAACCCAGGGGCTGGGTAAAGGCAACAGCAAAACTACCAGGCAGGAGAAGTGAATGCAGGGACAAGAAAAGGCAACTAAAACAAAAACCAATACCACTCCATGGGCACAGTAGGAAATTTGTAGCACACGAAGAAAGTTACCACTATAACAATCATCTAACAAACAAAACAACCAAAAGGATTCACTCAGAGGAAATGAAGATAACATAGACCGATCCATTCACTGATCAATTCAACAAGTGTGTTGGGAAGCTACACATTTAGAGTCCCTGGTACTGTTGTAGATACCAGAGATGCATGGACAAGCAGACAGCAGTCCCTGCCTGGATCAGGG
This sequence comes from Hylobates moloch, assembly GCF_009828535.3. Taxonomy (NCBI): domain Eukaryota; kingdom Metazoa; phylum Chordata; class Mammalia; order Primates; family Hylobatidae; genus Hylobates; species Hylobates moloch. Next base: position 81,698,871 of record NW_026652278.1, read on the forward strand.
GAAGGAGATAGCCAAACTGACTTATATAGTACCCTAGGAATTAGTAAGTGCTACAGAAAAAATGAAGCAAAGTCAAGTCAATTCAGAATATGGGGCTGGGGAAGAATGGCTTACAATTTAATTTGGATTTAAAAATGAAGATGTTAAACAGTTCTCCAAGAAATAATGAAATAAATACTATCGATCAAAATGCCAGTTGATTATAAAACAAAAATTGGTGAATATGAATAAAAAACCAGTGAATATGGAAAAAATAATAAGCCCATGAAATGAAAAATATAATCTTTAAAGTAAAAGACTGAAAGTTCGTAGATGAGATGAAAATAAACTGGACACAGTAAGAGACACAATTAATAAAATGGAAAATAACATTGGAAAATTTATGCATAATTCCACACAGAGATATATAGCAAGGAAAGACTATTAAAAAAATTGGATAAAGCCGAATGTTGATTAGAATCAAATGTTCATTAGGATATAAGGATATAGGAACCTCATACATAGCTAGTGGAAGTAAAAGCTATTAGTATTCTGAAAGGCAATCTTGCACTAGTTAATTTAGGTATGTTCCTGGAGATAGGTAGATGACATAGATGGATACAGAGAGAGAGAGACAGAGAGAGAGAGAGAGAGATGGATAGATAGATATGTGTATAGAAATAGGAATAGGGATATCTCAAAGAAATGTTCCCAATCCAGTAAAAGGACAAATACAAGTGGGATTTATCTGTAGTGTCAAGGAGATAGAGAAGATTGGCTACTGGGAAATGAATTGGTAACACTTGGTTGGAGTACACCAAGCATTAATATGCAGCAATTGGAAGTAATGAACTTGATGTGCACACAACAATATGTGTGGCTCTTACAAAATACAGTGTGACATATGTAACATATAATTGTTTCCATAAATTAAAAATACATGTTCAGAAAACAATACATGTTTTAATATCACATAAGAACAAAATAATACACATTAAACACACAGGAGTGGTTCTTCTGTGGGAGAGGGAAGATAAATAAATCATGGTAAAATAAAATAAACACATAGATAAAACAAGTGAGGGACCTTGTATACAAGGTTAATCACACACTTCACTTCATGGCAACTGGTGATACGATCTTGGCTCACTGCAACCTTTGCCTTCCAGGCTCAAGTTATTCTCACACCTCAGCCTCCTGAGTAGCTGGGATTACAGGTGAGTGCCACCATGCCTGGCTAATTTTTATGTTTGTAGTAGAGATGGGGTTTCACCATGTTGCCCAGGCTGGTCTCAAACTCCTGACCACACGTAATCTGCCTGTCTCAGCCTCCCAAAATGCTGAGATTATAGGCATGAGTCACCATGCCTAGCCCATAATGCTTTTATAAAGTAAATCCCAAAAAGATTTCTTGACACACTACGTGAGAACACAGTGAGAAGGTGCCATCTATGAACCTGGAAACATGCTTTTACCAGACACTGAATCTGCCATAGCCTTGATCTTGGACTTCACAGCCCCCATAGCTGTGAGAAATAAATTTCTGTTGTTTATAAGCCACCCAGCCTGTAAGATTTTGTTATAGTAGCCTAAACAGACTAAGACTTCTACAAAAGAATTATACCCAGACTGACAGCAGACTTCCAATCAGCCACAATAGGGGCGAGAAGAAAATGGAAGGTCATCTTCAAAGGAGCTGTGAGCCTAGATTCTGCACCCAGTTAACTGTCATTCCAGAGTATCTGAATTAAGGGCATTTTCAGACATACAAGAATAAGAGAGTTTATACCTCCACAGAAAGAACTATTAAAAGATAAATTTTAGCAAGAAGGAAGCTAAATTCAGAGGAGTAGAATAAAAGAAGAAATGGTGATTAAAAAAATTGATAAACTATGTTGGTAGATGCAATGAATTCTTGATATAAAAAATAAATATGGAACTAAAGTTATAGAGCAATAACACACATAACGGAGCAGGGGTGTGTGAAGGGCATTTGAAGCATGCTAAGAGCAGTGTCATATTTGGAATGAAGACAGATATACTGAATAATTTTGGATACTGCTTGAAAATATAAATGTGATTTTGTAAAGTGAAAATCCTAGGGGACAATCCATTCCACCCAATTGTAATAGAATCTCCAACTTCCAAAGCAAATAACAGGAAAAAGGAAGACATATAGCATTATTAATCCAGCAGAAGGAAGAAAAGAAGGTAGAAAAAGGCAGCAAAAAAAGAAAAAAGCACAAGAAATGGAACACATTAAAAAGCAGAAATAATAATAAACCTATATGAATTACATTATCTCACTAGAAAACACAATCAAATTCAATTTTTAAAATTTTAGTACAAGCTGCCTCCAAAAAAGTTAACCAAATAAAACTAAACACAAAGTTTGAAAATAAAAGTGTGTGTGCTGAGGGAGGGGAGGGGGTGAAAAGAAATAATCTAGGCAAGGTCTGGCTCTACTGCAGAGTTAAGATAATCTAAAACTTGCAGACACCTAGCAACATAGCTTCAATGTGTATTTACTGAATATGTACTTATAAATACATACATATATATGTGACTATGTGTATGTGTCTGTGCACACATAACTATATAAATATAGGCATATGTGCACAGACACATGCAATGAATTACAAGGAGAATTTGAAAAACTAATAGCTACAATGGGGGATTTTAAGAATGCTTTTCTCAGAACCTGGTTAAGGTCTAGAAGAAAATAACCTTCCTCAAAGGGCAAGAAGGAAACCCTCAGCTGGTGGTGTGGCATGCACATGCTTTAGAGTTGCCCTATAGAATCTGACCCTCTTCTGATCACCTTGGACTCTTCATTCATCTGCCCACCCACTCACAGCAAGACATGCTTACTGAGTGGCCAGTCAGCATCAGGCATGGGGCAGGGGATAAAGGTGAGCAGGGCCCAGATTTGTCTTCAAGGAGCCCACAGACCCTCAAACAGATGGTCCTATTAGAGACAACCATGGCATTCTGGCAGGCAGAGAATAAGAGGATTCTGGGATCCTGGAAGGCTTCCTGGAGGAAAAATCATCTTAGGTAAGTCTTCGAGACAGGTAGGGATTGGCTAAGTGAGGAAGGTGGATGAAATTGTAGGAGAGAGGGATAGACCCAGAGGTAAGAGAGATCATGGCGTGCCAGGAACCTTGGCTGAGTATCTTAGAACATAGCAGGTGGTGGGGGATGGGAGGAGAGCAGCAGAAGAGGTGGCAACTCAGTCGTGAAGAGACGGAAACAGGTTGCCTTGATGAGGAATCTGGACTGTATCCTGAAGGTGATGGGCCAAGAGCATGATGGGACTAGTACCAGATTTCAGCAAGACCAAGGTCTCAGCATTGCAGAGGGGAAGAGACTGAAGGCCAGGTGGGAGCTTTTCTTATGCCATATGAGGATATTGTGTCATTTAAGTAATTACTCATTCAATTGTTTTTTCCCTTCAACTTTTTATTAGAACTTCATGTGCTATTCCTTTTCTCTCCACCAGGGAAATGAAAACAATCAGACCTGCTCTGTTCTCTGTGGGTTAATAGTTTAGGTGAGGTGGTTGCTGTACTATGCAATGAAAGCTGCAACAAAACTGATTGCATGCAAGGTTTCTGGAATGATTGAGAATGAGCTGCTGATTCTGCTGGGGGGAACGAGGGAGGGCTTCTTTGGGGAGGTGGCATATCTGTTGAGTTCTGAAAGATGATGAAGGTCTCGTGGAATACAGTTGGCAGAGGAACTCTCACACGAAGGCACAAACGCATGAACATGTCAGGTCGTGGGTGGGTTATAAACGTTAAATGATGGAGGTGGTTTCATCATTCATATTTTTCACGTGTGGAAATTGAGAGCTGGAGAGATTATGTTACTCGTCAAAGGTCGTGATCAGACCTGAGGTCTCTGGACTCCAAGTCATTGCTTTTTTACTATTCTGCCTACATCTCTTTCTTTATTGTTGTCTTAATTTTATTCAAAGAAATGATAATGGAAAAGTGTTTTTTGGAGGAACGCATTTGGGGCATGTGTATTGGTGTATGTGCCTAAGCGTGTGGGTGTGGGTGTAAATTTGTTGCAAATGAGTGTGGTTCTGTGTACTCCGTGAACCAGATATCCATTAATCAACCTCTAAAACCATGCGTTTGTGGGTGACAGATGTTTGGATTCAATTATAATGATGGGAAATTTGCTTTTCCTTCCAAGGAAAGAAGGTATTATTTGAGGGTGAAAGTCAGCCATATATAACATTGGTGATGAATATTGTTCATTGTGGAAACACTCTAAAAGTGGCCTGTTTAAAAGAGGGTAATGCATTCAGAAGCTTTTAACCCACTGGATTTAATTGCAACCAAGTGCCAAAATAAACCCCCTGTTAACAAACCTCCAGCTTTTCACTGATTTTTCGCACTTGCTCCCAGCTGTGAGTGAAGAATGGAAGTCAGATGCTTGGATTGCTTGCAGTGTGTATAAAGAATTCACATGTGAGTCTTTGGCTGCTGTACAAACAGGAAAGTGTCCTTTCATAAAAAGTATGTTCAGGCTGGGGCAGAGGGAAACCCAGGGCCACATCGTTATCTGTTGACTAGCTCCTGTCCGTTATACATAATCAAGACTTAGCTAAATAACCACCATTAACTGAACTGAATATGAATAATTTTCAGTTCATCTAAGACTGATTAAGGATAAATATTTTTCATAAGTCATCCAGAATCATATAATCCACTATTGCTCCAAAGTTGTCCCAAAGGGCTTCACTTTGGTTCAACTCAATACAAGTACATTTTGTTCATTTGAACAGATATTAAACAATACCTAATAGATGCCAGACAGTACGAGTATCCCAGTGCTCCTCCTCAGAGAGAATTGTCAAGAATTGGGACAGGCAAATGTAGCAAAATCTTTTGTTGCCAACTTTGATTCATTAATTAAATGAAATTTTAAACACTAAAAGTAGACAAAAAAAAAATAGAGAGAAGGAAGGGAAGCAGTCAGTTGTCACTGTCCTGCCCATGGCCCACAGGGGCTGCTATCTCAAGGGTGGCATTCAACACTCTCTGTGGTCCATCCCCTGGCCCTTGTGCAACTTCCCTGCTATCTCTCATTTCTGCCATCTTCTAACCCTCCAATTATACACAGTATGTGTCTTTGTGAATGTCATTTCTCCTGCCTAGAAGCTCACACATTTGTCTTCCTCAATGAAGCACCTTCAACACACAGGAAAATGTGACCTTTGGATAATCACTATTGCCTTCCCAGTACTTAGCACAGATGCTGAATAAATATTAGCTGAAGGAATGAATGTTCATATCGTATATCCTGTGGGCTCTAGGGTCATTACGATATCCAAAAAGTAAACATCAACTATATAGGTTTTATATTCAAAATTGGCATACATCTGTAAGACTAAGAAAATGCACAAGAAGAGTGCACTAGTGTGTCTTTATCATCAGCTACAATAGATGTCAAGTCCTTCCTCACCTGCATGCTCTAGCAATTGTGTGAGGTGGATGTTTTGTCTCCATGGTACAAAGCAAGCTTAAGGAAGTTCACTAACTTAATCAGAATTACCCAACAAAAAAATGGTGAGATGGAGAATTGATCCTACAGCCATCTGCCTGATTCAACCATACCACCCTACATCTGCATCTGGTTGGCAGACCCAGTCATGCTCATTCTCGAGGCCTGTCTGCCATGTGGGAGCAGATGGGACCCTACCATGCTCTCGGTGTTGGGGTCATTGCTTTCCTTATGGGGGCTCATACTGTGAGTGAGCATCACGTGGTGTACTTGATGCTGTGGCTGAGATGACCTTCCAGAAGCCCATAAAAGGTGCTTGGCTGCCCACGTGCTTTCAGCCCTTCTCCAGTTTGAACAGTCGAGAGTGGTGGTGGGGGGGTCATACGTCATACTCAGATGCTCTGCTGGCTCTCCTGGGTGACTTGGGCTGCTCTCACAGGGTCATCCTGAGGCCTCATGCAGACCTAATAAATCTAGCCCAACTCAACCAGACACCTACATTCCTCCCTTTGATGGCTGCAGCAGCTCTCTCTCTACTGGTTCTCCTCCTGCTTCTCTGGCTGGTGCTTCTCAGTCTCCTTTGCTGGTTGTTCTTGTTCTGCCCACAGCTCAATTGCTGGTCATCCCAAGGACTCTATGTACTCAATGCCATAGTTGCTGTGGATACAAAAACAAATGGTACCAGGAAGACTGTCCATTTTTTTCAACAAGCTGTGGTCTTATAGGGGAAAAATGTAATGCAAGATTAGATTGTTCTAGAGACTCTAACGGGAACCGAATGTGTTCTGATTGGGACATAGAGGAGAGTCATAACTGGAGCCTGGAACCATTTCTGTAGAGCAAGAAGAGAACAGTAGAGCTGAGTAATAAGAGATGAGAAGGTTTTAACAGTAGTCGGGACATGAGGAAAGCAGATGGCAATTTATGCAGGTGCAGACAGCACTAGGAAATGTGTGGATATCTCAACAGTTTGTCAGGTCAGGGGAACTGTGAGTAGCTCCCAGTGCCTAGAGCATTGGGTGCAAAATGGGTGTTGTGGACGATGGAAGAAGGCTAGAGCAGTCAGCCTGGTCTGGATTTGGAAGATCCAAGGGTCCTTGCCTTTCCCTTGAAGTTAGTAGACATCCACTGAAGGAATTTTACAAGGGGGGAATCTGATCCTGTTTGTGTTTTAGGAATATTATTCATGATCTGAAAAGGACATGCCTATGGGTTCGGGTAACAGAGAAAAGAGAAAGGCAAGATTGGAAGCAGGAAGATCCGTGAGGAGTTGTTGCTTCAGTGGAGGTGGAAGATGAGGATGCCCTGAACCAAGGAGGACCAGTGGAAATTGACAGGTGGCATTCTGGACGAGATGATCCAGAGGTAGAATCCACAGGGCTTGGATTGGACATCCGAAAGAAGGGTATTGGGTTGTTTTTTTTTTTTTTTTGCCATTAAAAAAACAACTCTTAAATTTTAGATTTACAGAAAAGTTTCAAATATAGTACAGAGCCTCCCCATCTATCCCACACCCAGTTTTGTCTGTTCCATCTAATGAACCAATATTGATGCATTATCTTTAACTCAAGTCTATACCTTGTTCAGATTTCCTTACTTTTTGCCCTGTGTCCTTTTTCTGTTTCAGTATTGCATTTAGGATTCACGACCTTTAGTTGTCACATCTCTTTAGGCTCCTCTTGGCTGTGATGATTTCTCAGACTAGAGAAGTACCACAGGCATTTGTTTGTTTTTCCTTTCAGGTCTATCATTTTTTGCTTCATGGGTTATGGTGCTCTATTTTTTGAACATTAAACATTTAGGATTGCTATGTCTTCTTGGTTGATTTACTATATAATATCCCTCCTGTCTCTAGTAAGTTTCTTAGCTTTGAAATCTATCTGATCTTAATGTAGCTACTCCTGCTTTCTTTAATGTTTGCCTGTTATACGGTTTCCGTCCTTTTATTTTCAGCCCATCTACATTGTTAGGTTGAAGGCAAGTTTTCTGTAAATAGCGTATAGTTGAGTAGTGCTTTGTAATCCACTATGCCAGTATCTGTCTTTTAATTGATATATTTAGACCCATTTGTATTTCACGAAGTGATTGATATTTTAGGTTTTACATCTGCCTTTTTAATTCTTTGGTTTTCTGTTTTGCATTTCTTAGTTTTCTTTTGTTTCTGCCTACCTGTGGGCTACTTAAGCAGTTTTAGAGTTATATTTTGATTATATTTAGTTTTTTGTGTATCATTTTGTATAGCTTTTCTTAGTGGTTGCTCTAAGTATTACTAGATGTATATAGATATGTATACATATACACACATAACTTATCACAATGTACTTAATGTCGTCTTACCAGTTTGCATAAAGTATAGAAAAAATACTTTCTTTTAATTTATCTCTCTCTTTTCTTAATATAAATGTCTTATATATTTTCTCTGCATATATTCAGAGCCACATCAAACAGTGATGAAATTTTTGCTTTAATCGGTCAAAATAATTTAGAATACTCAAGAGGAAAAGGAAAGTCAATTGTATTTGCTAATATTTTTGCTTATCATGTTCCTTCTTCTTTTCTTATGTTCCAAGGCCCTTTCTTTTATTATTTTATTTCTGTTCAGAGAACTTTCTTCAACTATTCTTTTAGGATATATGGGCTGTCAATAAATTCTCTAGTTGTTTTTGCTGAGAATGTCTTTATTTCTCCTTCATTTCTGAAGGATATTTTCACTTCTGAAGTATATTACCACTTCTATGTGGATTCCAGGTTGAAAATATTTTTCCTTCAACACTTGAAAAATGTAATGTCACTTCCTTCTGGTCTCAATGGTTTCTGATGAGAAATCCATGGTCATTCTAATTGTTTTCCCCCTGTATCTCAGGTGTTACCTCTCCTTGACTGCTTTCAATTTTCTTTGTCTTTGGTTTTCAAAAGGCTGACTATGATGTGCTTTGATATGGATTTCTATGGCTCATCCTGCTGAGGTCACTTAGCTTTAAAAATCTGTAGATTTGTGTCTTTTACCAAATTTGAGAAGTTTTGGGACATTCTATCTTTGAGCACTTTTCCAGCCCTATTCTTTTTCTCCCCTTCTTCTACAACTCCAACAACACAAATGTTAGATCTTTTGTTATAGACCCACAGGTGCTTCAGGCTTTGCTATTTTTGCTTAGTCTATTTTCTTTCTGTTGTTCAAACTGGGCCTAGGCAGAGTCCTAAGGAGGCCCAACCATTAAACTGTGGGCAGAATAAGAAAAGCCATAGAGGAAACTGGGAAATAGCAGCCAGAAAAGCAGGAAGAGAACCAGTAGAGAGATGCTGCAGAAACTAAAAGGAAGAAACTGCAAGAAAAGGGCAGTTGGCAGGGCTGGATACCAGAGAGGCCAGAGAGGTGAGAACTGAACAGAGCCTTTGGGATTTGACTTGAAGCAGTCATTGTAAGGGCAAAAGATTGATTGCTATGGCTTAAAGGCTGACCAACAACAAAAAAAGAGTTGCTGCTTCTATTTTACAGACTAGAAAACTGAGGTTTGGGAAGATTATCTAGGTAATGTATTCAATGTCATTCAGCTAGTAAAATGACTCAACAGGGACATAAATCCAGATCTTCCAAAGCCAAGGCCAGGCTTTTCCTCTATAGTGCTGGAAGAAAAGGAAAGAGGGTCAGTGATGAATCAGCCCATCCCTAGGGTGACCAGGGATCCAAGATAATTCCGGTTTGTGCCTATTATTTTGATATACCTATTGGCATTGAGATACAGATAGAGAAACATAGATATCTGGATCTCCTTTTTTTTCCTCTCTCTCTCTGTTCCTCTCTCTGTCTCTGTTTATCTGTCTTTCTCTGTCTCTCTTCTACCTTCACTTCACTCTCAAACTGCTCCAGGTTTAAGGATAAATTACATGGTCACACTGGTCACTACTCATCACCCACTTCCCAGTTTGACCTCTAGCACTATATTGTCTGGACATCCCCATGCCTGTCTCACCATTTATAAACCACCTCAAATTTAGTGGTGCAAAACAAAAGTCAATTTGTTATAGTCATGGATGTTGTGGGTCAGGAATTTGAATGACATGGAGGGGATGGTTTATTTCTGCTCTCTGGCATCTGGGACTCAGCTGGAGGCTAGAATCTTCAGATGACTTCACTCATCTGTCTGCCTGAGCTGAGAATACTGCAAGTCTGGACTTAGCCAGATGTCTGTTAACTGCCACTCTCTTGGGTGTGGACTCATGGCATGGCAGCTGAGTTGCAAGAGGAAGTATCCCACAAGAGAACCAACAAAGTCTCTTCTGACCCAACCGGAATCACGCAGCCTCACTTCCACTGCATTCTATTCGTCACAAGTGAGTGGCTACAGCCTGCCAAGATTCACAGTGGAGGGGCCTGGCCTCCCCATCCTGTGGGGAGAGTGGCAAAGTCTCATTGCAGAAGAACATGTGGGAAGGAGATGCTGCTGGTGAAATCTTTGGAAAATGCACTCAGCCACAGTGGCCCACTCCTTTCTGCTCCCAGACTGGAGCAGAAAATAAAGAGGGAGCCAGGGAGTCTGGCTAGCATGAACTGTAGACCAACCTCAAAAGGACCTTGCTGTCAGGTGTACAAGCATTTTAACAGCAAAACTGTCATGGGGCAGGTCAGAAATGCAGTTATGTGAAGGCACCCCAAAGCGAGCTTCCCCACCTGACTGCTCCAAATCTGCTCTGCAGTGCTGGAGCAATGAGCAAACCGTGTCTGCTGAGGTTTGAATGTGTCCCCCAAAAGCATGTGATGGGAACTTAATCCCCAATGCATCAGTGTTGGGAGGTGGGGCTTACTGCAAGGTGTTTAGGTCATGAGAGCTGTGCCCTCATAAAAGGATTAATGCTGATTATAAAAAAGGCTTGAGGCTGCGAGTTTGGTCTTTTGTTCTCTCTCGCCCTCTCTTTTCCCTTCTGTCATACTATGACAGAGCAAGAGGGCCCTCACAAGATGCCAGACCATCGATTTTAGACTTCCCAGCCTCCAGAACCATGATCCAATAGATGTTTATTATATATTACCCAGTCTTGGGAATTCTGTTATACAGCATAAAAATGAATAAGATAGTGTCCCAGGGAGGACTCTTCTCTGGAAAGTGAATTCATTTCATGGAAAACATTTTAAAGCATATAAAGTTAACTTGCAATTTGGCAAACATGTAGCAAATCACCTGATTAAAGCAGACACTTACTCGGTGTGGATAAGACAGTATTACACAGCAGGCTCTGTGGGCATTGCTCATTCAGGGACATCACCACTGCCTTGTGGGGGAGGAAATGGAGACTTTGTCACTCACCCAGGTGTCATGCTAGGGATAGCAGAGCTGGACTGTGAACCAGGGCCGTCCGTGCACAACCGTCACTCTTCTGGTTAACTCCTGCTGTTTCCCACAAAAAAAAAAAAAAAAAAAAAAAAAAAAACAGGTTCAGGGGGCCTGCGCGGCGGCAGTGGGTTTCTGGGTGTCTCCAACCCACGTGTGTGTATGCTGGTGGCAGGGGCTTAGTGTGAATGTGCACACAGGTCCTTTCCTCATTTCAAAAGCCCCATCACACAATCAGCACATTCAAAGAGAAAACACATTTTGGGCTTCAGCAGGGACTTCAAAGGGCTTTACAAAGCTCTCTTACTTGGTTTATAGGTCTCCAAGGCTTCAACTGTTTTTGGTTTTTTTGCACCAAGTGGTGAAGAATGTAATTAAATGTGAACATTAAAATGTCAGGTAGTAATTAACAAAGAAAAAGGGCCTGTGTTACCTGCCAGGGGTCCTCCTCCATTAGGCAGGCAGGCCCAAGCCAGCAAGCGGGGCACGGCCAGCAGGAGCCCAGGCAAGGTCTGGACCTCCCAACTACCACTCCAGCCCCAGAGGAGGGGATGTGAGAGCCCACAGCACTGGGACTAAAAGATCACCACTTTTATTAGGGGATGGTCATCCCCACATGCCTTCTCTGTGATGGAACCTGGGCTGGGCCTGGGGACACTGAGGCCCTGAACATGACCCCTGACACAGGCACCCAGACATACCAGAGCATCACCACGGCTTCATGAAAACCTCACCAGAACCTCATGAGGGCCTCACTAGGCCTCCCCAGGGCCTTACCAGGGCTGTATCAGGGCCTCACCAAGGCCTCACCATGGCTGTACCAGGTCTCACTAGAGCCTCACCAGGGCTCATCACAGCTTCATCAGGGCCTCACCAGGCCTCGCCAGGGCCTCAGCTAGGCCTCGCCAGGGCCTGGCTTCTCTCCGGCTTCCCCCCTGCCATCCCCGAGTACCGTGCTGCAGCCCCTTGCACTGTTCTCTGCCTCCCCAGGGCACACGTGCCCTACCTGTTCAGAGGCTTGTCCTGCAATTGTCCACGCACCTGGAATACCTCTCCTCACTCTTTACCTGAACAATTCCCATGGGCTTCTCAGGATTCGGTTTCAAAGCAGCCGCTGGGGGATGTCTTCTCTGATTCACTCTCAGTAAGTCCTCACTCCTTTTTCTCTAAAGGCACTTGCTTCCGTTCCTTCCCCCTCTGACCACAGTGTGTCATTACATTTTTCTGTGTGTGTTTATTCTTCAGCCTAGCCCCATGTGGGTTCCTTAGGACAAAGACTGAATCTCAGCCTCCCTGAGAGAGTGCCCAGTGCCCAGTACCAGTGTGTGCCTGATGAGTACATATAACAGCAAATGAGGGGCCTGGTCAGGGAGACCCCAATGCCTGGATGGTGGCAACACAGAGGGAAGAAGAACCCAGCCCAAGGCCCCTGGGGAGTTACTGAAGCACTCAGGACCCAACCAGTCTGTGGGTCCCTGGAGTTTTCCAAAAGGGATAGGAACCAATCCCAGACACTGACAGCCCTTCCTCTTCACCCTGAGGATGAAGGGAGCCTCAGGCCTTCTCTGGATGCCGTGAATCCAGAATGTAACCAGAATGAAGAACAAAGAGGCGTGGACTCTCTGCCCTCGCCACTTCACATGATAGGTGTAATACACAAAAGCTGCTCTTCTAGGGTGACAGAGAGCCACAGAATCTCAGTGCTAAGTAAGCCATCATGGACTCGATATTCCAGACTCAGCCCCTTCCTGGGCTACAGAGGCTCCTGCCTCTTCTAGTAGGGAAAGGAGGCAGATATGAGTTCAGGGAAAGGCCTTCTCTCAAAATAAAAAAGTGCTGCTTTGGCAAACGCCCTGAAAGGATGGCCTGTGGTGTGCACACACATCAACACATGCTAGAGCTTGTATTAGTCCATTATGGAACTGCTATACAGAAATACCTGAGACTGGGTAATTTATAAAGAAAAGAAGTTTAATTTGCTCCTTGTTCTGCAGGACATACAGGAAGCATAGTGGCTTCTGCTTCTGGGGAGGCCTCAGGAAACTTACAATCATGGTGGAAGGCGGAGAAGAAGCGGGTATCTCACATGGCAGAAGCAGGAGCAAGAAACAGGTGGGAGATGCCACACCCTTTGGAACAACCAGATTTGCTGAGAATTCTATTAGGAGAACAGCACCAAGGGGATGCTGTTTGTGAAGGATCCACCTCCATGATCCAAACGCCTCCCACCATGCCCACCTCCAACATTGGGGATTACAATTAGACATGAGATTTGGATGCAGGACACAGATCCAAATCATATCAGAGCTATTTTCTCACCAGGAAGACCCACTACCTGAAGGAGAGAGGAAGCCCTGGGAAGAGGAGAGGGGAGAGGAACTGAGGTGCACAGTGCATGCAGGAAGGCCCTGGGGTGGGCGGGAGCATGGGGTGAGGACATGGTGGGGAGGAGGCTTGGGAGACAGAGGGACTGGGTGGGGAAGAGGCAGGATAAGAGAACAGGGCAGTCCACATGTGGACTCTGGCCAGGGGGAGGGATTTTCTCCATCCCACAAGCAAGAATAAACCCAGACGCAGTTGAGCAATGGACAGCCCCCTCAGATGCAAGTGTGGCTGCCAAATGGGAAGGGGATGTGGGCCCAAGACAGGGGATGGATTTGGGCAAGATGGAGGTGGTGAACACAAAGTGAGGTGAGTGGGTTTGGAGGACGTACGGGGTGGTGAAATTGTGAGTCTGGAATGGGTTGGGCACAAGACATGGTACAGCAAGATGCCAAGGAAGCCCCTGGTCCCCGACCTCTGCACCTGCTCATGGATGGTGGTGCCTCTGTGGACCTCAGATGAGCTGCTTTTCAGCCTGGGCCCGTCTCCCATCAGCAATAAAGACTCCTAAACCCTGATGACAGAGAATCTCTGCCATCTCTCCCTTCCCTCCTTGTCTACTTCCTCCATCTCCAGGGCACCAGCCACCTGGCCTCCCACCTCCTGCCAGTCCATTCTCCCAGAGCAGCCCTTTGGGGAGTCATTACTGTCTCACTTGGCAAATGAGGAAACTGAAGTTTAGCGAGGTTTGTGGCCTCAGTTGAGTCTGGGCAGCAACAACTTGGCAGCTCCTGCCCCATGGCATGTGCCTGACGACACATGGAGGACCTCCATGAAAAAAAGTCCTTCTTGCTCTTGACAGTGAAGATACAGGTGCAGACCCCCGAGCCTGCTGAGCAGTGGCTTGGTCACTTATTGGCCCAATTCTGGCAGCTGAGAGTGGCTCTTTGGCCCTCAGACATGCTTAGTGAGTCAGGCTGAGTAGCCGGGGATCGAGTGCCCAGACCACCAGGGCAGTCTGGGATTCTCATTGGTTGAGAATTGAAAAGGGAATTATTATTTGTGGGGCATTGTTTAGCAACTATGCCCTCTTCCAAGGCACTGTCAGAGTCATACAGTTTCATGGCTCTCCTGTTCTATGCAAAGTCTGCCTTCTTTGCCTGCCCTGTCTTTCATGTCTTGACATCGCAAAGATAAAACTGTCTAGCAAGTGCAGATGGCCAGCAGCTAACCTCAGCAGGGCCTCCCGAATTCCTGGTGAGGGAAGCTGATGTGCAGCTTGGCTCTCACACTGCAGGTAAAATGTCCCACAGCACTTAACCCTCACTCCTTTCTGTTTTATTATCATATTATTCACGTGAGATGGCTTTGAATCATGTGTACTTCAACAGCTTCCTGCATCTGGAGAGTGTCAGAGGAGAATTTCAACATGAAATATGTCAGGTTTAAAATGCACCACATCCTCGCACCTTCAAACCCTCCCACAGCTCATGGTATCCTGCCCTGAAAGGCCTTTTCCCAAGTCTTCCCGGCTGGGGCTCCCTCTGCTCTCATGCCAGGTTCCAGGAGAGGAAGGGATTGCAGAACCTGAGAGGACAAGCCACTCGATGGCCAATGCATAGATGCTAGAAGCCGACATTTGGGTTCGAGCCCACTCATGGCTCTGTGCCTCAGTTGCCTCATTTGTAAAATGGAGATAACCACACTGCCAGCCTCACAGGAATACAGTGAGGTGAACCAAGTTAATGTTTGTAGGGCACCAGGAGCAGAGCCTGGCCTGTGCTCAAACAAAATCCACACATGCGTAGCTATTGTCACAAACATTTTTCAAGCACCTGCTAGGTGTCAAGCCCTGTGTAATTTACTTTCCATTCTTATCCTGGCTGGAGACTCACAAGTCTCACTAGGGGATAGGAGGCAGGAAAAACAGGCAGACGCCAGGGTAGTATGTGGCCCTGCTCTCCCCAGTGGGAAATGTTTCTGGGTAGGACACAGGAAAGAAAGGCTGCAGATCCTTCCTCTCAGATTTTGCCAGTGAGAGGTGAGGCCAGCTGGACTTCCTGGGTCCAGTGGGGACTTGGGGAACTTTCCTGCCTTACAGGAGGACTGTAAAATGCACCAATGAGCGCTCTGTAAAATGCACCAATCAGCAGGATTCTAAAAGTAGCCAATCACAGGGAGGATTGAAAAAAGGGCACTCTGATAGGACATAAACGAAACACGGGAGGGGACAATAAGGGAATAAAAGCTGGCCACCCCCCAGCCAGCAGTGGCAACTGTTGGGGTCCCCTTCCAGGCTGTGGGAGCCTTGCTTTAGATCTTCACAATAAACCTTGCTACTGCGCACTCTTTGGGTCCATGCCATGTTTAAGAGCTGTGACACTGCGAAGGTCTGCGGCTTCATTTTTTTTTTTTTTTTTTAGATGGAGTTTTGCTCTTGTCACCCAGGCTGGAGTGGTGCAGTGGCGCGATCTGAGGATCTCAGCTCACTGCAACCTCTGCTTCCCGGGTTCAAGCGATTCTCCTGCCTCAGCCTCCTGAGTAGCTGGGGTTACAGGTGCCCGCCATCATGCCTGGCTAATTTTTGTATTTTTAGTAGAGACGGGGTTTCGCCATGTTGGCCAGACTGGTCCCGAACTCCTGGCCTCGTGATCCGCCCGCCTTGGCCTCCCAAAGTGCTGGGATTATAGGTGTGAGCCACTGCGCCTAGCCCGCGGCTTCATCTTGAAGTCAGCGAGATCACGAACCCACTGGCAGGAACCAACTCCAGACACACCAGGGTCATGGAGACTCCTTTTACCCAGGGCCTGAGGCGAGCTGTCACTTGCCCGCAGCTACACACGCTGGATACCAGGCCTCATTTCCTCCTGCTGGGCCTGTTCAGCTGTAAACGCCATCCCAGTGTCTGGTGTCTGCATCTGACCATACCTCTTCTTGGTCCTTATTGCCTTTTTCTCTTTCATTGAAGTCAAGGGCACAGAAAAGTGCTTGACCAGCCCTGCAGAGGCCCTGGGTGCCCTCTGACCACAAACATCATGACCCAGAAATTCTACTAACTCAGAAACACAGTTGCAGGCTTTCTCCTGAGCTTGGGTGATAATTGCATTTGTATTTTCTCTTTCTCTCTCTTTTTATTTATTTAGTTATTTATTTGTTGGGTCAGGAATAGCAATATGTCAACCCAATATATATATATTTTTAAATCACTGAATTTTTATTATAAGCTACAGCAGTGTAGGGTGGGAGAGGCTGTTGGGTTACTCAAACTTGCATCACAGAATAATCCTTCCTATGAAATATGGTAGGCTGTTTTTGGAACTCAAACAGCTCATGAGAGAGTTGCTTTAGGAGCTGTGGTGTTTGTTTTGATGGCCTCCTTGGAAGGGCACTTCAGTGGGGCTTGGGTCCTGGACACGTAAGAGGCTGTGAGCAGGCAGCTTGGGCTCACTGAGTCCCAGCCCCCTTCTGTCTCCAGGAGAGAAGTGTCCCTGATCAGGGGCATGGGGAGACAGTCACTGAGCAATTGTGCTTGAACTAGCTGGACAAACATGGAAGGAAGGGAGTCATATATGTACAACATGCCCCCATTGTGCCTGGTCTCTTCTAAGTACTTTTATCATCATCCTCACGGCTCTGATTTTCTTCATCTAATTAAAGCACAAAGGTATCATTTACTTGTGAAAGGCACCTACTTAGCAGATTGAAGAACTTGAATTCAAACCTAAATTTTCCCAAAAAAAAAAAAAAACTGTGCCTTCATAGAGAGAGAGCCACTGGTTGGTGGGGGCGGGTGGGGGTGGTGGAGAGAACAAGTTAAGTAAAACTTTTTTTTTTTTCTGGATACGTGAGGGAACAAACCAAGTGTGGTCATGGTGCTGGGGGTGGTGTCAGCTTCGGACATCCTTAGCTTCCCTTCCAGAAGGGCCAAGGCTGGGGATTTGGGGGAGAGAGACAGGAGAAGTGATGGAGAAGGAAGGAGAATCAGGGCTACTACCCTGCTGTCCCCTGGAACCTGGGTGGCCTGGCAGGGCCAAGAGGAGAAGTGGTCTCCTACCTGTTCTCACACCTGATTCCCTGGCCATGGGGCAGACTCCAGGAGAAGCCCTGTATTAGTGGGTGCTGACTTCACGGCTTCCCAGATCCCAGACCCCAGCCTTCCATGAAGATCTTACCTCAACAGACTGTGCGGCTTCTCTGAAGAAGTCAGAGGAATTGGTTTCTTGGCCTTTCATCTCACATCTTGGAGAAACCACAGGTAATGGGGAAAGGCAGAGCACTTTGCGTCTGCAAGAGCTCCCAGGAGGCACTCAAAGTGACATGCTCCGTGGCTCCATGGCCTCCTGTGCTTGCTCCCAGATGTCCCAGGGAAATCAGAGAGGAGCTAGTTCCTTTTTGAGGTCCAGGCTGTCAGATTCACCCAGATCTTGGAAATTTTTAAGCAAATCCTGTAGACCTGACTGCAACTATCCCCACAGAAATTGTGCAGGGACAGACATTTGCTCTCATAAATGCCACTATCAGCCCGAATGATGCTCCCAGCAGTGCCTGACCTAAGATCAGTGTCTGTAGCAATACTAAACATCCACGAGTCAACCCCTAAGCCTTCAACTCTCCTCTGAATCATTCTCTTCTGGGCCCCCCCAAAATGTCTGAGATTCCTTGGGATTGTCTGTCTTGAAAGAGGTCTTTGTTCCAAGCTATGAGAATCAATAAAATAATAGGACTAAGGAGTGGGAGGATGCTTATCAAGTGTAAATAGTGTGCATACGTGGCCAGGAACCCTAGAGCTAAGGAGTCAGGCTGGACCAAGGGTGAGGTGGGGTCTGCTGGCATTCTGCTCTTGTTGCCCAGAGTTCTGGAGGTTAGCTAGCTTTTGTGGGAATATAGAATCTAAGGAATTAGTCTCACTGACTTTTTATTGTAATGAAAGGGCCTGAATTGGGGGCTGGATCTCTTCCCTGGGAAGATAAGCGAGGACACTGGACAGAACCTCAGGTCTTGGATGGTAGCAGTGAAGAAACAGACAAAAAGAGGGTCAACTTCTAGTCCTCTCTTTACCCCTGCCAGAGCCCTGAACCATGGGACCAGGGGGTGAGGGTCCTGAAATGTTCAGTGACTCCAGAAGCCAGTTAACCACAGAGAATCATGTGAAAAACCTCAGCCACCTAATGTGGCTCCACTCTATGTCCGCCTTGAGCACAAGGGGCGTGGGGAATGGGGCTGCTAAGTGAAGCAGTGTCACTTCAAGACCTTGGCAACCTCATTGCAGCTGAAGTCTGTGGTAGCTGCAGTGTTGAGGCCAGCAGACAGCCTGCCAAGCCTGAGATGCCTGATGGGCAACAACAAGAAAGGGGAGCTCCAGCCTGGCTTTGTGTTGTCTCTGGGAAGAAAACCAAACAAATCCAGGGTGGGTTAGCTTTCTCCTGTGGTTGTACTCTCTCCTGCAGTCAGGAGAAAGGAAAGAAAGAAAAAGAAAGAGAGAAATAGAGAAAGAAAGAAAGAGAAAAAGAAGGAAGGGAAAGAAGGAAGGAAGGAGAAAAATGAAAGAGAGAGAGAGAGAAAGAAAGACAAAGAGAAAGAAAAAGGAGGAAAAGAAAAGAGGCAGGAACTAGGAGGCCCTGACACTTGTGACTGAGCCCTGCAGAAGGGTCGGTGATGAGGACCTCAGAAAGTAAAGACCTCACCTGGACCCTGAAGCTCACTTCCAGGTGTTCTGCTGTGAAGCCAGGACTGGACACAAGAGCATCCACTATGGCAAGGGCTCTACTCTCCAGGCCACCTGAAGGTATCAGGAGTTTCTGACCTGGAGATGAGCAAACACAGTGGGAGGTGCTGCTGCCTGGTGATATCTGAGGGGCTGATGTGGAGGGAGGACAGGCTTCTTCCTTATGACACCCAGAGCTCAAGTTGGGGCCCACCAGGGCCATTCAAAAGGAACTCAAGTTCAGTGTAATCTGAGTGCATCAACTGGGGTTTACCAAGAGAAGCAGAGCCAGTAAGAGATAGATGATTTGTTGTCGGGCATTGAGCTAACGTCGTCCTGGGGGTGGTTTTGTTAAGCGGTCTCTGCAAGGTTATGGTCCGCACAGCTGATGCTGGAGATTGAAGTCTATGAGGTAGGCCATCAGGAAGGGAAGGGCATGAGCAAGTTGGAACCTGCAAGCAGGAGGGATGGTGGAGGCCATGCCCATGCTTGTTGCCTCTGACCATGGTGACAAGGGTGTCCTGCAGAAGCAGAGACTCTCCCTCACAGGGTTAAACACATGCACCTCGGCCAGAGGCAGAGAAGGCAGCCTGGCTGTGGCTTCATGCCATTGGGGTGAATCACCAGACCAGCAACAATAGGTGTGTGCTGCTATTTCCCCATCGACTTTCCAATCTCCTAAGACTTTTCTGTGTGGCTGACTCTAACAATAAACAGCTGATGGTGAGCACCAGGAAACATAGTCCTGGCCAGCCAACCTGATATCAGAAGGCCAGCACAGCAAGGAAGGCCTGTCTCACATTCAGAGCTGCCCTGAGTGGGATGGGCTGTTCTGGGGAAAGGCTGTCCCCTCAGTAGCTCCATGCAAGTGGCAGCTGCACAGCTACCCAATGGGGATGCTGCGCTTTGGCTATGCAACCATGAGGTGCCTTTGCAGCCTTGGGATTCTATGAGTGGGAGGTGGGAGGATGGGAGAGCTGTGCAATTACACAGGAATAGTTACAGGGAACCCCAGCCACTGCCCTCTGCACCCATCCTGGAGCAAACCTGGTGCTCTGGTCAGGGAGGGTCTGGTCTGCGGGTGAGACACGTAGAGCCTGCGGGACATGGTGGGAGGGGGCCTTTCCTTCACCTGGCCTGGAACTCACCGTAAATGTCACTCCTTTGGGGTGGCCCACTGTGAAATGAAATTGCCCTCATAAATGCTGCCCTGAAGAGGTCTCTGGGTGTGGGACTGAGGGGAGGCCCTAGGAATGGACATTCAGGGAGAGCAGAGGGTCTCTGCCAGCCCTCACCATAAGCATTGGCCTGGTAGAGTGGATCATGCAGCCCAGGTCCTAGCCCCGATGTGTGGGTATAGCAGCAGCTCTGGGCACCCAGGATGGCAGCCGGAGTGCAGGCCTTAGAATCCAGTTTCGACTCACCACCCCAGTGGGTAGGTCAGCTGGCTCCATCCTCTCCCCTCCCCAGGACCAGCTAACCATTAACTCAGCAGGCCGGGTGCTGGCCAGTCCCGGAGCCTCACTCCTAGGTGGGAGGTACTGAGAAGTCCATTGCTGTTGGAAAAAAGGCCTCAAAAAACCCACAGCAGGAACCCCAGAAAGGGGCTCTACTAGTGAGGACTAGTGTGGAAATTACTTATGCATTTCCCAAAAACTCAAATATGGCACTTGGCCACCTCTATGCACAATAAAAAGATGGTCAGCCAAACTGGCCCTCGCCTGGTTCTGCTACTTCCCCACTTCTGCTGCTTCCCCATCGCAGGAAGATGGCAGCTCTCTAAACCTCAGTTTCTCCATCTGCCAATCAGGAAAAAAAGGCTAATGGTCAGTGCCCCATACAGGACTGACTACATAATATGCTATGCACAGCCTGGTGCAAAATCAAAATGTGGGCCCTTTGCTCAAAAGTTAAGAATTTCAAAACCACAATAACAGTATGTTACACCAAGCACAGGGCTCTTCTAAGCATAGAGCACAGTGGGGCTGCACAAGGAACGCCATATGTGAGGCAGGCCCTGCCAACACACTCTCTGGTGCCTCTACCGTGTTTCTAAAGCTTGTGTATGTATTTATCATGAGAATGGAGATATATATCCTGCAGCTCATGCTGTACCATAGACATGCCAGTATGGGTGGGGATATATTTAGTCTCTGGAAGAATTCTGATTCAAGATTCCTGGGTCACCAAGGACCCAAGTTGGAGGCATCCTAGTTGGGGCCTCGACTTATGAAACTAAAATCTTATTTAAATAAAATGTCCTTCAAATGCAAGCTATTATTACAAAAGATCCCTTTTAAAAACTGTGAACATAAGACCACAGAGTTGCTAAATGTTCACAGAATGTGCATATCCCGAAAATACATTTGTGAATTCAATGGGGATCAGCAGACTGGCCAGTGGGGCCATGGCTATACTCCCCAGCCTCCACTTGGGGTTGTAAACAAAAAGTAAAATTCAAAGACCCCCCCTGACTCCGGCAACCATCTGAATGTACTTCCGCCTTTGCCGAGACACTCTAAAATGTAACTTTAAAGACTGGTTCAGGCCATGACCGGAAGTGGGGATTGGATATGCCTCACTGTAACCCTCCCCCAGCATTAACATCAACACAGGCCTGAAGCCTAATAAGAAACAGTTACTGTCTTCTCTCTACAGCCTGCTACTTGGAGGCTTCATCTGCATAAAACCCACGTCTCCACAACCTCTTGGCGTAACCTAGACATTTCCTTTCCATTGATGACTCTTTCAACAAATTGCCGATCAGAATATGTTGAAATCTACATATGACCTGGAAACCTCTGCTTCGAGTTGTCCTGCCTTTCCAGATGGAACCAATGTAAACTGTACATGTATTGATTAATGTATTATTTCTCCCTAAAATGTATAAAAGCAAGCTGTACTCTACCACCTTGGGCACATGTCATCAAGACCCCCTAAGCCTGTGTCATGGGAGCATCCTTAACCTTGGCAACATAAACTTTCTAAATGCACTGAGACCTGTCTCAGATATCTGGGGCTCACATGGCCTCCACTCTTGCCCCTGGCCTTGTCTATGCCATGCCTTGCTCCAGTGCTACCAAATCACAGGGGCTTCCCTGAACACTGTGCATTGCCTACTATCTCTGGGCCTATGCACATGCTGTTCCCCTGTCTGGAATGCCCTCGCCATTCGGAAACAGCACCCAAAACACCACTGTTTCCCTTCACAATTCAACTCCCACATCTCCTTTGGGAAGCTTCCTGGATTTCCTGCAGATGGTTGTAAATAATAACAATAAATATATGACATTTATTCAGTATTAATTATGTTTTAGTCACTATTATAAGTAATTTACATGTATTAACTCATCTATACTTCACAGAAACCCTCAGATAAATATACTATGTCCTATCATTTTATTTAATATTAGTTCCCATTTTACTGCTGCTGACAAGACCCAAAGAAGTACAGCAGCTTAGCCAAGCTCACATTTCCAGGCAGTCTTGCTCCAGAACATGTGTTCTTGCCTGCTCCACAATTCTGCCACTCTCAGCTAGTTGCTCTTTGTATCTCATATTTACCTCCTCCGTGCACATATCCCATTGGATTGTGACCATTTACTTATCTGGTTTTTTTCTTGAGTGCAGGGACTTTGTTCTATTCACTATTGTCTTTCCTGTACCTATCAGAATGACTGATACTAAAAGGTTTTCAACGAGTATTACCAAAATGGAAGAGCTTCCACCCAAATGCTGATGCATCGCTTTCCCACATCCAGGCCTCCTCCAAGCTGTGGCAGACTGCAGACCATCAGCTGGCCCATCCTGCTTGAGCAACAGACAAGGCCAAGTGCCCAGGGTTCTCTGCCAGCCTCCTTCTAAACCAGACACCAGACACAGATTCTTGGAGGGCCCCCACCGTTTGATTTTAACAGAAGGACTGTGGCTTGCCCCCAAAGCCTTCTCATGGTGATCAGACCTAGGTAGATGTCCCTGCCCCGTGAGCTGAGCAGGACTTTTCTGAATCCGGAGAGAGATTTGTGCCTACGAGAGAACATGCCAGGGAGTATGCTGCCTCCAAACATCAGGACATGCACCTGCTGTGAAGGCAGTTCTTGTGGGTGCAGTCCAGGAGTCTCCTCTTGCGCTCCTGCTTCTTGGCCTGTAAAATCAAACTTTCCTTCAAGGCCTTACTCAAACCTCCTCCTCCTGTTAACAGTCAGATTCCTAGTCAGCTTCCTTGATTCCTTTTCCATCTGTCTCTTCACATTGTGAGACCATGGTTCTCAGCTGTGCTGAAGTAAATTATGAGGTCACTTATAAGTGACCATAACCTTGCTTGATTTACAAACATAAGCAAAGCTTAACTTGAGCTATTTCTTGTAAATGCCTATTTTAAAGAAAACAGGCCAGGCATGGTGGCTTATGCCTGAAATCCCAGTGCCTTGGAAGGCCAAGGTGGGAAGATCACTTGAGGCCAGGAGTTCAAGACCAGCATGGACAACAAAGCAAGACCCCGTTCCTACATAAAAAAAAAAAAAAAGAGAGAGAGAGAGAGAAAGAAGAAGAAGAAAGAAAAGAAAGAAAAATGAAACTTAAGGATAATCAATCAGAACTCTCAACTCACTGACAATTATATAATGAGGAACTTTCCAACAGGATAAATCAAATAAGGCAACTCTGTAACTGTAACATATCAACTTGTATATATATAAGTTGTATGTATATAACTGTAACAAATCAAACATTTCCTTTGCTTTACTTCTTCATTCACCGTTTAAAAAAGCCTTTTCCTTGCATCTCCTCGGTGCAGCCTGAAACCACCTTTGGATTAGTACTTCCAAATTCATGAATTGCTGCTTGCTCCATTGAACTCTTTAAAAGTATACCATGCTGCAGTTTACCTTTTAACAGCCCCATTCCCATTAGAAAGTCCTTAGGAGTATTTTATAAATACTGATGTCCATGTCTCATCCTAGACAAGCTCACTCAGACTGACATTTTGTTAAAGCCCCAAGGTGATGCCAACATGAAGACAGGGTTGAGGACCTCTGTGCTGGAGCGACCCATGCTAGGACATCCTTGTACTGACCACCCCTGCCCTATGAGGGAGTTAACTGCCTTGTTACTAAGTGCACAAAAGAAGTGCTCAAGAAATGATATTGAAAAGATAGTGATTAGAATTATGAATACTCAGTTTCTCCTAATTGATACATCCTTTAATATTTGAGAAGCTTTAATGCATGGGAAAATAGTAGTCTTACAATTTGTACTTTGATAATGTCCAATTTATTCATTGTGTAAATATATCAAATAGCATTTCTTCGAATATTAAATAAGCATCCTTCCAAGTATTCAGTTCACACTACAAATACATCATTTAACAACTTAAATTTCCCTAGGCATTCAAATATGGCAATTATAAATATTTTGTATCATCAAATTAAAATCAAAAGTTCAATACGACAGATTTTTTGAAGGAAAACTTTGTTTTTTCTTTTGTTTGTTTGTTTGTTTTGTTTTTGAGATGGAGTCTTGCCCTGTTGCCCAGGCTGGAGTGCAGTGGCACAATCTCGGCTCACTGCAACTCTGCCTTCCATGTTCAAGCGATTCTTCTGCCTCAGCCTCCCAAGTAGCTGGGACTACAGGACTGTGCCACTATGCCTGGCTAATTTTTGTATTTTTAATAGAGACGGGGGTTTCACCGTGTTAGCCAGGATGGTCTCGATCGATCTCTTAACCTCGTGATCTGCCCACCTCGGCCTCCCAAAGTGCTAGGATTACAGGTGTGAGCCACTACGCCCGGCCTGGAAATCTTAAAATAAAAATAAAAAAAAACCTTACAAAATATTACAGTAGTTACAAATTGATGAATGGTCTTGTGCAAAAGGACCCAGTTAGAAAAAGGTTAACCCAAGGATTTCAATGCATGCTTTCTTATCTCTATTATCATTTTAGTTTTTAAGTTCTATTATCATTTTAGTTTTTAAGTTCTTATTCTTACTCTTTCCCTGGGTAGCAGATCCTAGCCCCCGCCCTGTCTCAAGTTGCTCAGACTCCTTTCTTTTTAAAGATTTTATCGGTCTTGAATAATTATAGGACTGTTACAATTATATATTTCTTATTTGTTGCATTTTGACAGTTTGTGGTTTTTGAGAAAGTGGTTTATTCTTTTAAGTTGTGGAATTTATGAGAGTAAAGTTGTTCATAATATTTCCTTATTATTCTTTTAGTGGCTGCAAGATCGGCAGTGATATTCCTATTTTATTTCTAATATTGGTGATTTATGTCTTTTTTCCTGTTAGAGGTTTATCAATTTTATTGAATTTTCTCAAAGAATTAGCTTTTTGTTTCATTGATTTTCCTTTGTTATTGTTTTTTTTAATTTTCAATATTACTGTTTTCTGCTCTTACCTTTATTTCCTTTCTTCAGCTTGCTGTGGGTTTATTTGGATCCTTTTCTCATTTCTTGAGGCAGGAATTTAGATTATTAACTTGAGACCTTTATTTTCCTGATGTAAGGATTTAGTGCTGTAAATTTTCCTTTCAGCACTGCTTTAGCTGTGTCTCATATATTTTACTATACTTTAAAATTTTTCCATTCAGTTCTATGTTTTTTTTTTAGTTTCCTTTGAGACTTTTCTTTGATTCATGCATTATTTAATTTCTAAATGTTTAGAGTTTCCTTTTTTTCTGTTACTGATTTCTAGTTGATTGTATTGTGATCAGAGAATATCCTCTGGATGACTTCTTTTAAATTTGTTGAGGGCATTTTATGGGCCAGAGAATAATCTATCTTAGTGAATTTTCCATGAATACCTATGTTTAAAAGAAAAGTATATTCTGCTGCTATTGGGTAAAGAGTTCTGTGTATGCCAACTAGATATTACTGGCTGATTGTGTTCAGATCATCAGTGTACTTGCTGCTTTTCTATCTAGTATTCAGTTGCTAAAAGGAGGGTGTTGCAGTTTTTAGTTATAATTGTGAATTTGTCTCTTCTTTCATTTCTATCAATATTTGTTTCACGTATTTTGAGGCTCTGTTGTTTGGTACATGAAGATGTAGGATGTTATATTTTCCTGGATTAATTCTTTTATCATTATTTTATTATAATGTCCTTCTTTGTTTTTAGTAATTCTCTTTGCTCTAGAGTTTACTTTATCTGATATAGATATAGACAGTCCTGCCTTTTTTCTAGTTAATGTTTGCAGGGTATATATTTTCCCATTCTTTTACTTTCAACCTACATAAGCCATTGAATTTGAAGTGAATTTCTTATAAACAGCAGATAGTTAGGTCATGCTTTTTATTCCACTCTACAAATCTCTGCTTTCTAATTTGTGCATTAAGACAATTTACATTTAAGGTCATTATATGTTAGAGCTCAAGTCTACCATTTTATTATTTTTTTTTTCTGTTTCTCTTTTCTTGTCCTCTGATACGTTACTTGAACATTTTTTATGATTCCATCCTGATTTATTTATAGTGCTTTTACATGCATCTCTTTTTATAGTTTTCTTAGTTCAGGATATTGCAATATA
Organism: Hylobates moloch; assembly: GCF_009828535.3. Classification (NCBI taxonomy): domain Eukaryota; kingdom Metazoa; phylum Chordata; class Mammalia; order Primates; family Hylobatidae; genus Hylobates; species Hylobates moloch. The sequence continues at coordinate 81,725,244 of NW_026652278.1, forward strand.
CTAATATGTCTTACTGTAGTCTACTGGTATCAATATTTTATCACTTTAAATGAAGGATTAAAACCTAACTTTTATTAAGTCGCTTTACTTTCCCCCACGTTTAAATATTATCTTGCGTACTAGATAGTGTTATAGCTTCTATTTCAATCATGAAATATAATTGATAAAACTCATGAGGACAGTCTGTTGTATGTACTCATATTTCTGCTCTTTCTCTTGTTCTACCTTTCTGATGCTCCAATATTCCTTTATTTTTTATTTTTTATTTTTTTTGAGACAGAGTCTCGCTCTGTTGCCCTGGCTGGAGTGCAGTAGTGCGATCTTGGCTCACTGCAAGCTCCGCCTCCTGGGTTCATACCATTCTCCTGCCTCAGTCTCTGCGTAGCTGGGACTACAGGCGCTCGCCACCATGCCCTGGTGATTTTTTGTATTTTTTAGTAGTGACGGGGTTTCACCATGTTAGCCAGGATGGTCTCGATCTCCTGACCTTGTGATCTGCCCCCTTCGGCCTCCCAAAGTGCTGGGATTACAGGCGTGAGCCACCGAGCCCGGCCTCCTTTCTTTATTATTTACTTTCTATTTAAAGAACTTCAGCCATTCTTTACAGGTAAGTCTGCTGATGACAAATTCTTCTAGATTTTTCTTTTTCTGAGATTATCTTTACTTCCCTTTCTTTCTGAAGGATAGTTTCTCTGGATCTAGAATTACTAGCTGACAGTTCTTTTATTTCTGTGCTTGAAAAATGTCATGCCACTTCTTTCTGCCTCCATTATTCCAGATGAGAATCCCACTGTTACTCAAATTGGTGGTCCCCTTTAGGTCATGTATTGTTTCGTCCTGGCTGCTTTTAATTTTTTTTTCCTTTGGTTTTCCAATGTTTAATTATGATGTGTCTTGGCATGAATTTCTTTGAGTTTATCAAATACTGAGTTGGATCACCTTATTGAATCTGCTAAATCTGGAAGCTTTTCAGCCATTATTTCTTCAAATATTCTTTCATTCTATATTTCTTCTTTCTCTCTGGAATTTCAATGATGTAAATTTTATAACTTTTATTTTTGTCCCACAGGTCTCTGAGTCTCTGTTCATTCCTCTTTTTTTTTAGTCTATTTTATTTCTGTTCTTCAGATTGAGTAAATTCTTTCAAGCTGTCTTCAGGTTAATTGATTCTACTGTCATCTCCACTGAGCTCATTTAGCACATTTTTAAAATTGTTATTATTGTATTTCTCAATTCCACAACTTTTAGTTGATTATTTTAATAATTTCTATCGTTTTGCTGAAATGTTTTATTAGTCCGTTTGTTTCAAGAAAATCCGTAATTGATTGTTGAAGCATTTTTAGAGTGGGTGCTTTTCAGATAATTCCAACATCTGATTTGTTTCAATGTGCAGGGTCAGTTGATTGCCTTTTCTCATTCAAGTTGTAATTTTTCAGATTCTTAGTATGCTGGATAATTTCAGTTATATCCTGGAAAATTTGACTATTCTAACACTCTAGATTCTATTTAAATATCTTATTTTAACAGCCAGGGGCCCTGTTTAGGATTAGCCCACAGATCTGTCCTACTTTTGTCAGCTGTGGTTCCAATGACAATATAATTTCCGAGACCTGTGTGGTGTTATTTTGGTTTGCTTGGTTTATCTCATTTTCCCACTGCTTCCTGCTGGTGCTGCCCGAGGGGACAGAAGACATTGAGCTACCTGACACCACCCTGTGGGGAAAGGAAGTTTCCGGACTGCCTTTTGGCAGAATCTCCCTTGCTTTCGAGAGGATAAAGAGGGCTTTCTGGTTGTCCACTTGCAAAAGGATCTCCTTGCCCATGCTGCTTTGCTACTGGGTGTCTGTCATGTGGGAGAGGAGCCTTGGGCCTAAGGAGTCAAAGAGGCTTTCTGAGCTGGGAGCATGGAGTTGTAGGGCCTCTACCCCAGCATTGCCTTCTGTGGTCTCTTGGGAGAGGAGAGTCTCACAGGCAGCAGAGAAGGAGAGTGCTTTCCCTGACTACCTACTGTCGGTGGGGCTCCTGATTGATCCCATATGAAGTGCCACTGGGCTCGCCTGCTGTGGCCATCAGAAGGACTCCCATTCAATCTGGGGACCTTCCTACCTGGGCTGCCTTCTGTTGCTGAGCTGGGGTTTCAGAAATACTATGCCTGAATCTCCTTCTTCTTCTTTTGGGTGACGGGAAATTGCAAGACACCCTGACTCTATGTTGTCCCTCCAACCCTTAGGTTTCTAATCAGTTTACCTTCCTCTTCCCACCTTTCAGAGTTCTCTTCATTATTTTCAGGGTTTACTGTTGTACTCGGTGGGGAGGAATAGGGAGAAACAGGTATATTTCATCTTGTCCAGGCCAGAGTATCTAGTTTTCCTTCTGTTACAGATTTCTAGCTTAATATTCTCATAATAAGAGAACTCTCATAAAGCAAAGATTTTATAGATTCAGTATGATGGCATCAAGTCCATAAGTAGACTTCCTTATTGATAGAAAAAAGGAAACACAGGCCAGGGGCAGTGGCTCACACCTGTAATCCCAGCACTTTGGGAGGCTGAGGCGGGTGGATCATGAGGTCAGGAGATCAAGACCATTCTGGCTAACATGGTGAAACCCTGTCTCTACTAAAAATACAAAAAATTAGCTGGGTGTGGTGGCGGGCGCCTGTAGTCCCAGCTACTCGGGAGGCTGAGGCAGGAGAATGGCATGAACCCAGGAGGCAGAGCTTGCAGTGAACCGTGATAGCGCCACTGCACTCCTGCCTGGGCAAAAGAGCGAGACTCCGTCTCAAAAAAAAAAAAGAAAGAAAAAAAGAAAAAAGGAAACACCAGTGACAACATAGAGATGTGTCACCTCCTGACTATTGTAGCAGTGGCAGAAGGAAGGCAGATAGAAGATGGTTATCATGGTGATATGAAAGATGGGAGCATTTATGAGAATGTAAGAGCATTTTTACTTAAGAAATTACTATAATGAAGAGAAAAGACAGTGATTTTTGTGGTGTCTGAAATGATGCTACTTAATAGGTATGGCCAACTAGAGGCAAAGAAGCATCCTAAAACTACCCTCAAATTTTCCTCCCTATTCTGCTATCGGAGAGCTTATGAAAACATGCATAAACCCATTAAAATAGGAATTTGAGTCAGCTTTTAGCTTTGACATATAATCTACAAATGTCATAGCTGTTGCATACTTTTCTCTATAAATGAACGTCTTTCTAAATCCTTGTATTAACAGTGTTTGTAACTAGATGGTATGAGACTGGCAAAACAAGGCTTATCTACCCCAAATAACAGATATTCTCTGGAGTGCCAGTCAGGGACATGTCCATGAAATTCATGTTCTTATAACCAGGAAGTGGGGGCTTTGTGGACAGGTACTACTAAAATAATTAAGCCAAAGCTAACATTTAAGATTCGTTTTCCAAACACCCTCAAATCTTTTCATTTCTCACTGTGTGGTTTGCAGTTTACTCTGGCTCTTTTCGGTGGAAAAATTTGCTCACTAACATATGAACCTCACGTCTCACATATTAATAGGTTTGGCCTTTCAGTGATCCTTCTGTCATATATGCAATGTAAAATTTAAAGACAATTATGGATGGTAGAAAGAGCTTCTTGAACTAATACACAAATGAATTAAAATTTGTATGGAATTATAATCATTGGTTAATTTAAGAAAGTTCCAAGAGTAATAAGAAGCCAAAGAAAGCACACAGTCTTGATTTTCTGACAAAAATTTAAACTTTTTACATTTAACGCATCTTTGTACATTGGCTAAAATGTAACTTCATGGCCCTAAAACTAAAATCTTTGCTAGAAAAGATGGAGTTGAACATAGGCTGACTGAGCTGCCATTCTTAATAGTTATGAGAGTTTTAAGAAAAAAACACAGACCACATGTCTAAGAGACAAATGGCCATTTTAAAGGCATGATGGTTCTTGGCAAAAGCACATGTGACTGTTAGTTGTTGCCAAATGAAAGTGTGGCTGAAATGGCCCAAGCTGGTTTGGCGAAAATTGCAAAGAGACAGTATAGCCGTTAGGGTCATTCACAAATCTTCCAACTTTACACACACCTCTCCCCCAAGTGTATTCTAAAATTTGCTTCCCTGCTCCTTTAAAGTTATGTTCAGCTAAATCCAGCTTGGCCAATGAAATGTGCAAAACCCCTTAAGATCCAGCAAAGAGTGCATTGTTCCTTTCCCCCATCTCACTGATAATAAAAGTACATATACAGACATATAAAAGTACATATAGAAACACCTCCTGGTAACCTGGCATCCCTGAGAATTTGCAATGAGCAAAACTCCCTTTCTTTGCTTGGCATGGTGGCTCATGCCTGTAATCCCAGCACATTGGGAGGCTGAGGCAGGAGGATCCCTTGAGCCCAGGAGTTCAAGACCAGCCTGGGTGACATAGGGAGACTTTGTCTCTAAAGAAAATAAATAAATAAATAACTCCCTTCCCTAAATTTGACATGTAGCATGAGTGAGAAGCAAACTTGCATTGTTGTCTTAGTCTGTTTGGGCTGCTACAATAGAATACCATCAACCTGGTAGCTTATAAAGAACATGAACTTATCTCTCATAGTTCTGGAGGCTGGGAAATCCAAGATCAAAATGCTGGCAGATTCAGTATCTGGTGAGGACCCACTTTCTGGCTCATAAATGTCCATCTTCTTGCTACAGCCTCACATGACAGAAAAGAAGAGGGAGCTTTCTGGTGTCTCTCTTATAAAGTCTCTGCTCTTATGACACAATCACCTCCCAAAGGCCTCATATCCTAATACCATCACCTTGGGGTTTAGGATTTCAACATAAGAATTTTGGAGGAACACGAACATACAGACCATAGCATTCTGTCCCCTACCTCCCCGAAGTTCATGTCCTTGTTGCATACAAAATACATTCATTTTATCCCAACGGCCCCAAAAGTCTTAACTTATTGCAGCATCAACTCAAAAGTCTAAAGCCCAAGGTCTCATTTAAATACCATCTAAGTCAGTTATGGGTGATCCTCAAGATACAATTCATTCTGAGGCAAATCTCTTTCCAGCTGTGAACCTGCAAAAATCAAACATGTTATGTGCTTTCAAAATATCATAGTGAGAGAGGCATAGGGTACACATTGCATTTCCAAAAGGGGAGATAGGAAAGAAGAAAAGAGTGACAGTCCAAAACCCAATTAGACAAATGCCTTTCAACCTTAAGTCTTCAGAATCATCATCTTTGGCTTGATGCTCTGCCCTCCAGGCCTACTTGGACAGAGGTCCTACCTTCTAGACCTACTGGGTGGGGCTCTGCATTCAGGACCCACCAGGATGGGTTCTTGCCTCTGCGGCTCTTCCAAACAGGAGTCAAGCCCTCAGTTTTCTAGGCAGCTCCACCTCGGTGGCAGCTCTGTGCCTGAGCCCTGCTCCTGTGGGAGTCCTCTGCCTAGGCCCTACAGCTCTCCAATGTTGGGGTTCCAAGCTCTTGGCTCTGCCAGAAGACCCTCTTCTTTGAAGTCTAGGTGGAGATATCCATGCCCGCTGGCTCCACAGGGCACAGCCCACACCAAACCAGGGCTCACCAAAGCTACACCTGGGGTAGCCAAGAAGTGCAGTTCCAGGGTGTTAGGAGCACTTGCACAGTGGAGCCTGCTATGTGAGGCAGTGCTGGGTAGGACGCTGAGGTCCTGCAGTTGCCAGTGGCCCTTCGTTTGCATATTTTCATTGTCTTTAACAATAGCTCCTGTCTTCTGTTGAGACAGCAGACTAATCTCCTTCCTTAGCAGTCATTTGACCCTATCCTTAGTGTTCTCTTCTGACCGTGCTTTCTCATTTTTACAATATGGATTGGCTGAGAATTTTCCAAATCTTTGAATTCTGCTTCCCTTTTGATGAACAATTTTGTCTTTAAATCATTTTTCTCTTCTTGCATTTTACTATAATCAATCAAGAGAAACCAGGCTGATCCTCAAACACTTTGCTTAGAAATTTCCTCAGCCAAATATCCAGTTCCATTGTTCACAAGTTTACTCTCCACAGAACACTAAGATATGAACACAGTTCAGCAAAATCCTTTGCCACTTTATGATATGTTCCTCTTCTCTGTCTGAGACCTCTTCAGATGGCTTTTATCAGCCATATTTCTACCAACATTCTGTTCAGGGTTATTTAGGTATTCTCTAAGAGGACTGAAGCCTTCTTTCTAGTTATCCTTTCTTTCTGAGCCCTCACCAGGATCACTTTTAAAGGTTCACTCACAACAATGAATGAAACTTTCTGGGATGATGAAAATGCTCTATATCTGGATTTAGGTTGTCGGTTATGCAGGTTTGTCAGTACTCCTCATTTATATGCTCAAGATCTGTATATTTCACTACATACAATTTTAAAATATTTTTAATAGGATAATTTGTCATTTTAGATATCATGAATCATGATATAAGGCTGAAGGCTTTTTCTAGCATTCACTTCAAAACTCTTCCAGCCTCTACCCATTACCCAGTTCCAAAGTCCCTATCACATTTTTAAGTATTTGTTACAGCAGCACCCCCACTTTCAGTAACAATTTTCTGTTTTAGTCTATTTGAGCTGCTGTAACAAAATACCATAAATTGGACTTATAAACAACAAACACTTATTTCTTTCATTTCTGGATGCTAAGAAGGCCAGACCAAGGTGCCAGCATATTCAGTGTCTGGCGAGGACCTGCCTCCTAGTTCGTAGACAGCTATCTTCTTGCTATAACCTCACATGGTGGAAAAGGGGTGAGTTCTGTGGGGCCTTTTTTATAAGGGCACAGATGCCATTCATGAGGGTCCTGCCATCTTGACTTGGTCACCTCCCAAAAGCCCAACCTCCTAATACTATCACCTATTAGGCTTTCAATATATGAATTTGAGGGAGGCACAAATATTCAGTCCATGGCAGTTGTGTTAAATCTCCGAGATTTGGGATTATTTGTTACTGAAATGTAACCTAGACCACACTGACTGATATAAAGTTTATTCAACAGTCTTGGTGGGGAAAACTGTTATCTGCTGAGTACCAAGAAAAAAATTCAGTGTCTCAGAAAATTAGTAGTTAATTAAGCCCTATCTTCAATAATTTCTTTACTACTTCATATTTCTAATAATTCAGACATTTAATCCCTTTAAATGTTTGAGAACTTGTAATAGGTCTAATACTGTAAGTCTAATAGGTCTAATATATTCAAGTAGGAAACTGGCAAGTAACATCCACAGCCATTAGTTCTCCCACATCCAAGAGTCAGTTGGCCACCCATGCTTGAGGAGGCTAATGATCCCCCAGTTGTTGGTAGGGACAAAATGAAACCTCCAGGATGGGGAGTGAACACCAAGTGATAGCACTCAGACAGAGATTTGTCATTGGGGCGGGCTGTCAGGCCCCACCTGAGTCCCAGAATCTTAAATTTCCTCTTCCCAATCCCCAGTGCCACTTGACCCTTAAACAGAGCATTATTCTATGCTCACAAAGCATGTGCAAGTTTAAGGCACTTAGAAAAATTCCTGGTACGGGTTGAGCATGCTATGGTTATCTCTTAGCATCAGCATTATTATTATTATTATTGTTATTGCCTCCATTTTTAGATAAGAAAACTGGAACTTAGAGTGATTAATTGGTCCAAAGTCCTGAGATTATAAGTGACTGAGCTAGTATTTGAATTAAGGTTCAAATTAAATGTTCTTTCCACAGCATCAGCTACCTCTTCAGTAGCTTATGCTTGAGTTGGAAAGTGACTTCTCCCAAAAACAAATGTCAAGGAGCCAAAACTGAAAGGCAGGTATAAATGGCTGTACAAAAAATAAATTATTGAGAACTTAAAGATTGGTCCAGATTTATCCTTCTGGCCATCACAGAGGAACTGGCTCCAGACTTGTCCTTCTGCAGAAAATAACTATAAAACTGGATGACTTTTCAAGTATTGAATAAAGAAAACACAGGCTTGTGATTTTGAAGAGAAAAGAATCACATGAAGTGAGCTTCAGTTTCACTCAGGTTTTCTGCCTGGAGGGAGCTTCAAACTGCCATACAGGGAAAAGTGGAAGCAGGGCTCAAGCAGAGGATGACGAACTGAGTGAGGAGGCAAAAATCCCAAGTATAGGAGACATAGCTGCTGAAGCAGCTGGAATCTGTGAGATAGAGTACTAGAGAAAAAGGGTTTCCAAGAGATCCCCAGAAGTCTCCACAGGTTTTCTGTAGGTCTTTTGTGAGGGATGGACTACAAATGGCCAAGGTGAGACGTCCTAAGGCCTGGACGCGATTGTGTGCTACGGAGCTGAAAGCTTGATAGAAATACCAAAGGTGTGTAATTCTGGGAGACGCCTGAGTTCCTGCTGAGTGGGAGGGCAGGAATAGCTGACTGCATCAGAGATTCACTTGCACCCCAGAAAAGCCATGCCTAGGAGCAAGGACCGCCCTAGAGTAAAGGACTTGCCCTAGGGCTAAGTTAAGAAGCCAGGTTAAAAATCTAAACAAACAAGCAACAAACAAATAAACAAACTACATTTACACCCTTCCTAAGAGAGTCAGAAGCCAAGCCTGACAGACAGAAAATGATCTAGTGGCAAGTGAATTGCCTGCCAAACAAAACTCAATGCCCTATGAGGAAAATGACATAATTTGGATACCCTATAATATGTCATCTAAAGTGTTTAACATTCAGTAAAAAAAAAAATTAGACATGTGAAGAGGCTAGAAAATACAATCCTTTGTCAAAGAGGCAGAAAAATGTGACCCATAATAGAGACAAATAAGGAGTCACTAGAAACTGAATTCAAGGTGGTTCAGATGTTGAATAACGGGCAAAGTTGTTAAAGTAGCTGTGATAAATATGTTAAAGCCTTTAAAAATGTGGTCATACTGAAACAAATGTGAGTTCTAAAAATGAAAAGAAAAATGTTGATATTGAGAAATTCATTTGATAGGAATAACAGCTCACAAAAGGCTGCTGAAGAATAATTTAGCGACTGTGATGCAGATCAGTTGACATTTTCAAATCCAAAGAGAAAAAAATCTGAAAAAAAGAGCAGCTCCTCTGTCACCTGTGGAATAATACCAACCAGTCTAACATAGGTATGATTAGAAAACCAGAAAAATAGAACAGAGAATGTGGCCGAAAATATATTTGAAGAAATAATACCTCTATTTTTTCAAATTTAGTGAAAAGCAAACATACAGCTTTAAGAAGCTAAGCAAACCACAGGCAAGACAAACACAAAGAAATGCACATGTAGTCATATCATAGTCAAAATGCAAAAAACTAAAGATAATGTGAAAATCTTAAAAGCAATTAAAGAAAAAAGGCATGTTACATCTAGAGAAAAATGTTTCAAATTATGGCTAAATTTAGTCTTGTAAATTATGGAAACTAGAAGACAATGGAACACCTTTTAAATTCTGGTGAAAAAAAAGAAGTGTCAATCCACAATTTTATACCCAATAGAGCTATTTTTTAAATGAAGGATATTTACATATAAATGAAAACTGATAGAACGTGTAATCAGCAGAGTTGTCTTATAAGAATTGCTAAAAAAAAAAAATATATTCTTCAGGCTGAAGGGAAATGACACCAGATAGACACTTGTATTTGGGAGTGGAGAGTAGCAAAAATGGTACATATGTGGGTAAATATAAAAGAATAATATATTCTTCAGTATATATGCAGACCTTACCAAAATGGAAAATAAAACATACCTAACTATATGTTGATTGCAAGAGACAGACTTGAAATATAAAGGCACCAGAGAGTTTGAAAATAAGAAGAGGAAGAAAGATGCATTATGAAAACAGGAAACAAGAAAGCAGTTATGTGCATATTAAAATCAGAAAAAGGAGACTTCAAGCAGAAAGTATTTTCAGAGATTGCAGAGGTCTAATTTTATAATAATGAAAGGATCGACTCATTAATAAGGCATAACAATTCCAAAACAATATGCATCTTAAAATTGTTCAAAATATATAAATCAAAAATTGACAGAGAAATAAAACACTGTACAATTTTAGTTGGAGATTTTAACACCCCTTTTAAAATAATTTATAAGACTACATGTACATACATGCCCCCCCCAAATCCCAGCATGATATAGAAGGTAAAGCAAAATTAACAACCAACTTGGCATAATTGATATTACAGAATACTATACCAAAAAACTGCAGCACATACATTCTTTTCAAGTGCATTTGGAATATTCACAAGACAGATCATATCTGTCTACAAATGCCTGTAAAATGCTTCAATAAATTTAAAAGGATTAAAATATAACAAAGTATATTTTCTGACTACAGTGACATTAGAAATCAACAACAATAAATATAAAACTCTCAAATATATGAAAATCAAGAGATATACTTCAAAATAATCTACCTCTGGGGAAGAATGAAAAGTTAGAATTTAGAAAATATTTTTAACCTAATGACACTTTAAAATACAACATATCAAAATTTGTGGAATGCAATTAAGCAATGCTTAGTGAGCAATTTATAACTTTAAATGCTAATATTAGAAAGAAGGAAGAATTAAAAATGATCTAAGTTTTCACCTAAAGAAGCCCAAAAAAGGAGAAAAGGTAAATAAAAGGAAATCTCGAATGAACACTTTGAAAAAGAAGTTGAAAATGGTTATAGCCACTTTGGAATCCATTTTGAAGTTTCTACTAAGATTAACTAACAGTGGCTGAGCAATTGGACTCCTGGGTATTTACCTAAAAAAATGAAAAAATAATTTCACAGAAAGACTTGTAAAAGAATGTTCATAGCACCTTTTTTCAACTTTATTCAAAAAAGCATAATACTAAAAATAACCCATATGTTTACCAACAGGAAAATGGATGAATTGTCCTATATTCTTCATACAATGAACTACTGACCCATACGACAACATGAATGAATCTTATAGATACACTGTTAAACAAATAAAACCCGGTATGACAGAATATATACTGTATTATTTCATTTTTCTGAAGTTCAAGGACAAAACTAATCCACGGTAATTATATTAGTTATTGTCGCATAACAAATTATGCCAAAACTATTTGGCTTAAAATAGCAAACGTATTATCTCAAAGTTTCTGAGTCAGGAGTAGAGGTACAGTTTAGTTAGATGCTTCAGATTCAGATTTCCAGCAAGGCTACTTCAAGGCATTGGCTGGGGCTGTGGTCATCTCAAGGCTTGCTTGGGGGACTATGTGCTCCCAAGCTCACTCATGTGGCTGTTGACTGGAGACACCACTTCTTTGCCAAGTGGAGCTCTTCTTGTGGGTCTCTCTCAATGGCAGTTGGCTTCCACTAGAGCTGGAGCTCCAGAGGAAGAGTGAAAGAAATGATGAGAAAGACAGAAGTCAGTGTCTTTATAACCTAACCTCAGAAGGGATAGCAAGTTACTTGGCACTGCACACACTCTGGTGGAGGGTATTGCACCAGGGTATGAATGCCAAGACAAGGATCACTAAGGCTATCTTAGCAGCTGCCCACCATGGTGACAGAAACCAGAACAGCAGTTGCTTATACATAATGGGAATTGACTGGAAGGGGAACAAATAAACCTTCTGGGATGATGAAAATGCTCTCTATCTAGATTTAAGTCGTTGGTTATGCAGGTATATATGTTTGTCAAGACTCCTCGGTTTATACACTTAAGATCTGTATATTTCACTGCATATAATTTTAAAATATTTTTAAAAGGATAATTTGTCATTTTAGATATCATGAGAATGAATGCAGACCTTTCTACAGCAGACCAAACAGAGGTAACCACAGAAAAACACACTCATTTATCATGCTATGCTGCAAGTATATAAACTTAATAAAGTCAAAGGAACACAAATGTTGTATTTTTACAAGGCTCTATTTACTCTCCTCTGGGAAGGGTGTTCAGGATTTTTAGCCAAACCTCTGAGACTTGGTTGGGGATCTGAGGACAACCAACCACAGTTTCTTCTTTTAAAGTCTCTGTCTAGTTCCCAAAAGGGGAAGAGACAGGAAGCCTTCTTTAGGACTTAGATCCCTGCAGAAAGATGAGAAATGGAGCTAAGATCAGGGTTGGGGCTGAGGACAATTGACCATAATCAATTCCCTGTCTCAAGATGCAGTACTTCTAAGAGGGCTCACATGGATTTTTGGACAACAAACACCTCATAGAAAAGAGTATTTTGACAAATCAAGTATAACTGAATCAGAAACAGGCGGCTCACATTTGTCTTAAAAGAGACCAGGATTTTCAAACTAAGAACAATCTTGCTTGACCAAGTACCTCTGAAGTTTTCCAGATCTGAAACATTTAGAAAAGCAGTTTTACCTACTTTCATAACCCAAAGTGCATGCAGATTGTCATCTTTTGAAAGTGGATCCACTGGAGGTGAACCATTTTGCTACTTATCCCTTTACCCTTTGGACGGTGACAGCGGCTAATTCTCTTTTGATGGCCAAATTATTTTCCTTTCAGTTGCTGACAGCTACTCATGTGCTGAGCTCCATGCTAGGCACAGGTGAAGCCGGCTGGCAGCTCTCCCACTGCATAGGACAGGCTTAGCCAAAGGAGAGGGTTTGAACCCTCCTCCCAAAGATCTGATTGGCTGAACATGCAGTCAGTTCCCGTGGTAACCTTGAGATCTTTTCTTTGGTGATGGGGTTTTAGCAGGAGAGGCTTCAAGCACTGGCCTCCAGTAACCAATGACCCTTGGAATTTGCAGTGCCAAGATCAAATATTTCCAAGATTACTGAACCAATGAGGCCAAAAATCAGAGAGGAAATGTGCAAAGTCTATATGTGTATATTTACTAACTCTTCATCTGGTCTCCATCTTCTTCCTCTGAAGCAGTGGGGGAGGCTGCCCAACAATGATGCTAACTCAAAGTGAAGCGTGGTTTTGGAAAATCACATCCAATAACAGTGTAACACAACCTCGGGACTATTTAAAATCCAGAGAGTTCTAAGTGAAGGAGAGCGACCTCTGTCAGTCTCTGCAGTGTAGAATGAACTGCAAGAATCACAGATAGGTCTGCCTGTACACACGCACAGCCCAGTCTCTGGCATCCGCTGAGGACTCAGCCAGTCCAGCCATTATAGCAGACATGGGGCAATCTGGAGGCAGTCTGGCCCCAACCAGTCTCTTCTCACCAACCCCTCTCCCCATAAACATCCACACGCACATTGAAAAATGTGAGGAATCCATTTTCATTTGATTCGAGTATGCCAAACTTCAAGGGCCCAGCTGGGATACAGCAGTGTAGCAGGAAAATGTATGAGCTTTGGGCCATTCTTCACTGAATTTCCTTAAGCAAGTGATTTACATTCTCTGAGCGTTAGATAGGGGTACCTGCAAGGAGTGAAAGGCAATAGCAAATAAATATCAAGATTGGAAATGGGCCAGCATCAGGGCCACCTTATTGCACACTTCTAAGGTGCTATCTTAACATCATATTTCATGTACATGGTGCCCCTGGAGTCATACAACTTGGTGCTTCTTACTGCCACTCACAGGTTCAGGGACCGAGACTGGCAGTTCCCAAGGGGAAAGATCCCTGAGTCCTTTTACAAGACTTTGTTCTGAGATGTAGACCACAGGAAGCCTGGCCGAATCTGAAAAGCCACCATACAATAACAAGATAATTTGCAAAGAAAATATTTAAAGTAACAACCACAAAAATAAAACCCAAAGCAAGAAGGGCTCAAAAGCCAAAAGTTGAAACAAACAAAAAAGGGTAATACTATGAATATTAACAAATCCAGTAAATGGAAGAATTCATTTCCAGAAAAAATGATCATAATAAAGTAATCTGAAAAGGACTTTAAAATTGGTCACCTTAAAATTCCTAAAGAGACAAAGGAAGTAATGTATTCATAAAATAAGAATAGGAGGTTGTGAATCAAATATTAGAGATTATGAACTACAACAGGAGCATACAAAAAAACAGAAATCCAGAAGTGAAAAGTATACTCATTTGAAAATAAAAACAAATGATGACAGAAGAGATAAACAGGAGACTGTACAGAGTCAAGAAATGATGATTTACAAAATGAAATCTCTTATAACCTAGCTAGTAAAGAGAGCAAAAACAAAAAAGACATTATCTTTTTCCTATTCCCAAATCCCCTGTCTCCCTCCACCATAGCTCATATATCCTACAACTCTTTCCCCTCAGAAGTGAATCACTGAACATGAGGTTTAGGTTGCAGGAGAAACATTTTGGCAGAACTGCTCTTGCCAGCTGTCATCTTCCTACCTGCTGGAGTTTCTGCAGTCGGTCTCTAGATGAGCCAGTCTCTAGCCAGCTTGGCCATTTATTCTAGGCATCCTCACCAAAGGTTTATCCAGTCCCTGCTGGAACATTCCAGTGACAGGGGACCATCTACATTTAGTGCATCTATCTAATAGGGGAAAAAATTTCCCCAACATAGAGGCACACTCAATCTACAACCCAATTCTACTTAATTTCTATTAGAAAATCTCATGTTACTGAAGTTAGGGAAAAATTGAATTCAGTTCATTGTGATCGCCTCTTTCCTCCCCAGGGATGTGAGTATGTTCTAGAGGGGACTTAGGTAGAGAAAGCACCTAGCTCTTGAGTCCTCAGTCCATTCAGTTGTCTGCCAAGATGAGCACAGTGTCATCTGGTCCTTGACCTTGGATCCCAGGGTCTCTACTTGAGCCCCCTCGTCCCTGCAGCTGTGGTTCCTGCAGATTCCGAGCTGGCACCAGCCCACCTATGCCATTCTTAGGCGGGTGGTGGGGTGGTCACAGGAGCCTGCCTGTGTCTTTGAGGGGTGTGCTGGGGCACTGGAAGTCTGGTGAGACTCTCAATGGGGAGGCCATCAGTCAGTGACTCCCCAGGGCCTCCCTGCCTCCTGGAGGCTCCACCACAGCCTGCTCGAGAAGTGGGGCAGCTCCTCTTTCCTCATGTAATCTCATCTCTCTTCCACACTTGACCCCTCCAACACCCGCTTCACCACCCCAAGTTTTTTCCAGCCTCTGGAAGAAGTTCCTCCCTTCCTAATGGTGATGATCCTTCTCTCAGAGGTACAGGATATTGTTTCATAACAAACTCATGTTTTTGGAAACACAAAAATCAGGGAAGGCCATTTCCCCATCACTCTCCAAAATGCAAGCTGAGAAGGAAAGGGGAAATGCTAGCGAAAGTAGACAGTAATGGTGTAAAATGCAAACATGTACTCCACTACCCTCATATCAAACTGAATGCCCCCCTGTGTAGCTCCCTGCCAGGGGTGTTAGCTCCTGGCTGGGACTCAGGGTGCATGGCCTCCAGAGTCTTCTCTTCTCTGAGGGGAGCATCCCCAGCTCCTTCAACCATGTGACAGCTCTGTGGTTCTCCACCAGGTTGGAAAATCTTTCTGAGAAAGTTGAATGACCTTGGAAAATTTCCTTCATCTTTCTTTGCCCTGATAGCTTTCTCTGTACAATGGGGCTAAGAATAGGCCAGGCCTCCTGGGCTGCAGCAGCTCTGTGATTGGTATTGTGTGGGGCTGGGAGGCTAAGGTCGGCTTCTCTCCCCAGCTCTGCCCCTGCCACATCCCCATAAGTGACATGGATTAACTTACTCAATCTTTGCAAAAAGCCTTAAGGGTTAGGCTATTATGATGCTCTCCATTTCACAGAAGGGAACGGGCACAAGAATAAGTTAGGTAACTTGCTGAAGGAAGTGAAGCTGTGACATTCAAATGCAGCAGTCAGCTCCCAAGCCAAACACTGTTCCGTTGGCTTTCTCAAAGCGTGGTGCCATGGCCTCAAACCCTTAAATTGTTATGTGTTTCATCAGCCTTTTTCATTTCTAAGCTTGTCGCTTCTATATTCTCTCTTTTTTTCCTGTTAAAAATATTTTCCATAGCTTATCGATTTGGTGAATTTATTTTTTAAGGAATTAACCCACATCATGTAGCCTGTTGTTTCTCTTCCCAGTTTATTTCTCTATGCTGTTTGTATTTCTTTCCTCCACTCATGTTCTCTGAGCCAGCATCTTCCTTTGTTAACTTTTTAGATCATTAAACCTCACTTAGCATTTTTAATAAAATTGCCATTTAAAGAAATTACTTTTCCTCTGAGAACGGTTTGGCCTGAGTCCATAGAGTATGTGTTTTAATTGTTTTCTTAAATGTTCCTAACTTTCTTTGAATTTCCTCCCTGCCTGGTTGGTACTTAGGAGACTACTTTTAGATTTTGTGTGGTTAGGTACTTTTTTTTTTTTTTTTTGAGACGGAGTCTCACTCTGTTGCCCAGGCTGGAGTGCAATAGTGCAATCTCAGCACACGGCAACCTCCACCTCCTGGGTTCAAGCTATTCTCCTGCCTCAGCCTCCCAAGCAGCTGGGATTACAGGCGTGTGCCACCACCCCAGGCCAATTTTGTATTTTTAGTAGGGATGGGGTTTCTCCATGTTGGTCAGGCTGGTCTCGAACTCCTGATCTCAGGTGATCCACCCACCTCTGCCTCCCAAAGTGCTGGGATTACAGGCGTGAGCCACTGCACCAGCCATGGTTAGGTACTTTTATATCTTGCTTCTTCTGGTTATTTCTAATTTATTGTCTGAGGCACAGAATGTACTGCATATAACGAAGGGACTTTTTGATGTTTCTATTCTTTTCTTTCTTTCCTTTTTTTTTTTTTTTGCATGCTCTGAGAACTCCTTGGCTGCCCAGAAGATTCCACAGGGCACACTTAATTCCTTGCAGAGTCTTGCTTAGACATCAACGGCCTTAACCGTGGTGGTTGGTGAAGATCCTATTCCCTGTGGGTTTCTCCCAATTGCATTGAGGTCCCTGATGAAGTGGGTAGGACAAACCTAGGCATGAAGGGCTGGTAGCAATTGGGGAGCAAGGGCCGGACACAGGGAGGCCATCATAAAAAACAGCCAGGGAACCCACCACTGGGGAGGATGAGGCCATATGTAGTGGCCACAGACATGGCAACCTGGATCCCTCTGTGGTCTGTGGGGAAGGAGCACCTGGGTCAACTGTGATATAGGCAACAAGTATGTAGATTCTAGGTGAGTCAAATGTCAAAAACTGTTGGGGACCCAGCTTACATGAGCTTCACATCAAGCAGGTGGGCATGCTTTGAATTAGTGGAGATGAACAAGGACACAGCGAATTTGGCTTTTAGCCAATTGCATATTTTCTTATTTATTTAACAAGATAAATTGTATTTATGTATCTCTTTATTCCACTAATATCTGTAGAAGGTCTACTGTGCACCTTTCTGGTCCCTGCTAAAACACTGCCTTCATTCCACTGGGAAGTAGACTACGTAGGTCTCAGGACCTTCTGCGGTTTCACTCACTCCTCCAAAAATGAAATATCCTTTCTATTTTTTGATTTCCAGTTTCTAAGTTTAGGGGTGCTTCGGTGGCATAGTAGAAAAAAGGTGGGGCCCCACTTTATTCTGTGTGTTACCCTGTGCAAATCATCAGACTTCCTGGATCCTGTTTTTCCATCTGTGAACAAGGAGTGAGGGGCTGCCTTTCAGGCACTAAACTGGAGGAGCCTAAAGAGTGAGCACACTGTGAAGCACCCACAACCACGGGTGACAGTGGTGGTGGGAGGAGGTGAGGTGGCGGTTAAAGCAGTGAAGCCCCTCGCCAGACTTAACCATGCCTCGGCAGGTAGCACAGAGTCTGAAATCCATGCAGCTTCCCCCATCTATAACCTTCCTGCAAGGATTTCACAAACAAGTAAGAGGTGTGGTCCTTCTCCTGTTGGCTCTGATATCCTTTCCAAATAGTCAAGCCTTTAAGTAACAGCCACACTCAAGCAAGAAGAAACACTTGACGAGGGAATGCCTAGCCTCCCTCAGCCTGCCTTTTCTTCTCCTCATTCACACACCAGTCTAGATTTGAGACTGGGGCATTTAAACAGCCCCAACCCCTCACATGGGCTGAGTTTAGGTTACATCTGCTGCTGGTTCACTTCTAGTAACTGGATTTCTGCCTTGTTCCTAAGGGTTGATTCTCAACCCAGCTCTGCTCCCCTGGAGCTAGAGCTGTTTATGCTCAAGAGAGTAATCCCCACTCATACCCCAAGACTGGAAGCCTAACCCTAAACCTGCCTTGGAGTCTGTGGCCAGCCTGGCACTGGTCAGTTTTCTGAAAGTCTGAATATCTCCATACCTGCCATCCTGTGTGTAACCGCCATGCCCCAGCAAGACCCTCTCATGGTTTGGGTGCAGGACTGCCCCCTATGGTCTGTTTTGTGCTACCCATGCCAAAGGACTCATGCCACCTGGATACGTTGTTTATTTTGCCTGTTAGTCCAGATTCCTTCCCCAACTCCAATTCCCTCCTTGTCTTCCCAACAATGTTTGGCAGGTTGAATTACAGATCTAGGACATTTCTACCTTAGCCCATTCCTCCATGTCCAACCAATAGAGGAATTTTCTCCACCTATGTTTCAAGGGGAGCCTGGAAGTAGCCATTAGACAAATCCTTGAGAATTCCAAACACAATAGCTCAAACAGCAATTGCCATAGCTGATTTACAAATGAAGAAATGGTTTACAGCAGTCTAAAGGCTAAACTAGGAAATTATGTGGCCACACTAGAAAGGAAGAGGCAAAGAAGGAGTGGGCTTACTTAGATGAGTTTTTTTTTTTTTTAATAAGAAAATGAAAATAAAAGGGCATTGGGCATTCCTTCATTCTTTCTTTTGACAACCATGTAACTGACCACCAACCACATTCCAGATTCTATGGTGGATTCAACAGGGAACAATATGAACAAGGCCCTGCAGAGCCTTTTGGAGTCATAGATCAGTTGGTTTCATCCACAAAGGAAGACCGGAAAGAAGAGGCGATTCATATTTGAGAATAAAACCAAAGCCAAGCCTGAAGCCAATCATTCAGAGAGCCCAAGGCACAAACCAACAACTCTGACTCAACTCACTGAGTCCCTGCTGTGTTTATGGTATTCACCTCCACCCCTAGGACACCAGGTCCTTTCCTGGAAAAGCTTCTCCCATTCATCTGATTGCTTCCAACTAGGCTGAGAATCATCTCAGCAACACACAAGACATCTGCACCTCCAGAAGCTACAGACAAAGTCAAAGGTACTGCCCAGCCCTGCCCTGTCTTCTGATCCAATTCTGAACCCACCTAGAAACACAAAGCTAGGGGGATTTTCCAGGTTTCTGATTTCACTGCAAAAGTGCTTGTGTGCCTCAGTTGAATTGTGTTGGTAATTTGACTTTAAGATGGCTTTTTGAAAGAATAAATCAGTGACACCCAATAATTTCTTTAAAGGAACATGGAATCTAAAAGAACCAAAATATAGTATTAGCCAAAGAAGGCACTCCTCAGCCAAGCCTTCCATTTGGGGTTCTAACCCTTTCTCAGACCTTGGGACATCAGAGATTGCTCATTCTAAGTTCAGTACAGCCTCCTGTCTTGAAAAAGGAACCATCAGAACATTCAATCACTTTTATAGAACAACTGCAGTGACTTAAGGAGTAAATGGATTGGAAACAAAAGGCTTGCATTTTCCTTGCACACAAAGGGGCTTAAAAATTAAGAGGAAGCCTGTAGGGAAGGGTTTTTGCTGAATCTAATGCATTTTTCAAAACAGTCTAAAAAGAGGTATGGGCCCAGAGCCAGCTGAGCTCAATCTCCTGAATTTTATTTTAAGCTGATCAAGCTTGTAGGTTATACTATTTATACTATTTGCCGTGTTTTCCATTTAGACAAAAATCCCCTAGAATTTACAGGAAAGGAAAAGGAAGCAGCATTTTATGGCTCACATTTGCAATGGCTAACTGGTTTATAGAAAGACTGTGAAGGCATTTGGCTTCAATCGACAACTCTTGGGAGTCCAGGGTCAGCAAGGTTCCTGGAGGGTGATGGGCTACTCTGGGCACTGGCATGAAGAGAAGCCACAGTCAGCCAACTCTGCCTTCTCTTAGGCTGGACATGAGGACAGAGCCAGAAAGCCCCTTGGAGCAGACTATGTCCCATCTCCTTGAGGCCTGCAAGAACCTGGCTTAGTCTGTTTTGTGCTGCTATAACAGAATACATAGAGTGGGTAATTTATAAAGAACAGATTTATTTCTTACAGGTCTGCAGACTGGGAAGTCCAAGATCAAGGGGCTCACATCTGGAAAAGGACTTCATGCTGCATCATTCCATGGTGAAAGGCAGAAGGGCAAGAGGAGCCAAACTCGCTTTTATAACAACCCACTCCCACAATAAGTACACGAATCCATTCATGAGGGCAGAGCCCCCATGACCTAATCACTTCTTCAGGGTTCCACTTGCAACACTGTTGTATTGGGGATTAAGTTTCCAACCCATGAACTCTATGGTTTGAATGTGCCCCCTCATGAGAAAATGAGAAAACCAAGGCCTGGGGAAGGAAGGAACTCTCCACTATCAGAGTCTGTTAGTCCTGGAGCTGGACTTAAATTTGCTTGTGTCCAGAGGGAAGCACCTACCCCAAGAGCATCACTTGGAGGACTTTGTGTGGGAGCTGTGGCTGGTCCTGGGGGTGCCAGGAGAAGAATCAGAAGTGGTGGGCTTGATTCCCAACCCCACCAACAATAAAGGCTCAGGCACTTTATTAACATCTTTGAGCACTTTCCTCATCAGTTGAAAAAGGAAGATAGCATATGCAGTTTGTGTGATGATAAAGGAGACATGGGAGACAAAGCAGGTTTGCCCAGACAGTGCCCAGCACAGAGTGGTGGTCTGCTGCTGTGAGTGCCATCAACCCACTGGCGGCCCTGTGGCCTTAGTCCCTCCAAGGGAAGCTCTGTGCTCAGGCTTTCCCACCTGGTTTTAAACAACAACTAAATCACTTTGATTTCATGTTTAAGGCAGCAAGAAAAACAAAATCTCTGCCTAGCTTCTGGCTTCCTTGTGACATTAGCCTTCGAATTAAGTATATATAAAAATCACACAGTTTAACCACAAAAAAACTGCCATAAACCAGTCCACATATCCTGGACAAAAGTGCTTTCAAATGACAGAGGCACGGTTAAAAAGTTTACTGAGAATAACCACACATCATAAAAAGCAAAATCCGGGACTCAACCCCACTCACAGAGTGGGGATGGGGACAGAGGTGGACATCAGCGGCCATAGATTGATCAAATCTCCCATTATTTCAAGCAGGCAGAACCCAGGGAACTCAGGTTGGGACAAAGAGCCCATTAGAGGGCAGGGACTTGGAAGAGAGGTCAGCACAGAGATGGGGAGCAGAGAGGCTTGGCCTGGAACGTTCACAGGGGAGCCCACAGGTCCTGCTGGACGCCGGTCACAGGAAGCATCAGGGAACATGACATACAATACCGGGCTTTACAGATGTTCTGCTGAGGAGCTGGAGAATTGTGGCTACAGGAGAAGGACACATTTGGGACACAGAAAATTCTTTTTATGATGCCAATTTCAAGAGTATGGGGAGTCCATAAAACATGAGGGGGGCTCTGGTTTCTGACTCCGCTGTGCATACAAGTGTGAAATAAAACAGTGTTTTGCGCTAGGCGGAGAAAACTGCATGTTCAGTCCACATATCTTTGCTTATAAGTCATTTCTGTAGGATCGCCCAGCCAACTGCATCTCCAGCCAACAAAGTCTTGCACTCTCATTTCTAAAGCTTGTTTAAATGAAATCCACAGATTCCCAAGTACTGTCTCTTCTTGTTGCCTTAAACAGGTGTAGTTTGCATCCATTCTGTTAAGCAACTTGGCTGTGCTTACATCATCTCAAGGACCTGTGAGGTGTTATCACCGCCCCATTTCTCAAATAGGGAAATCATGTCCGCAGGAGGAGGGCCTTCCTTGAGGTTCACAGCTAGTCAAGGATGGAGAGCAGGCCTGTTAACTCAGCTGTGCCCGCCTCTGAAGGCGGCTCTGCTCTCCTTCTGCTGATGTTCCAAATGGGACAGGTGTGGTGACACGGACCACAGAAGGCCAGGTCTGTCTCCTGAGGTGGCTCGTGGGTTAGTCCCAGCCATGCTGAGTGGCTCTGGCTTCAGGGGCAGAGTCATTATGCCCCAGCTTTCGTAGAGGGATGCATCAACCCGTCCCCATCTGATAATTTGATAATACACAGGAAACCAATGTAAAGTCAGAAAGTTGCCAAAACAGCCAATGCTTCTGAATCCTGGGTCTGAATTTACATCTGCCCCAGGAACCTCCCAGGTGGTGACGCATGGCCAGCACCATCTGTTTCCCAGCATTCTCGGCTCCAGGTGTGGCCCATGGGCCAGCAGCCCGAGCAGCGGCTGAAGCTTGTTAGACTGCAGACCCCCAGGCCTGTGCAGAGCTGCTGAATAAAACCCCCAGGGGATTTGTGAGCACTGTGAAGGGTGAGAAGCACTGCCCAGGTGGCACAAAGAAGTAGAATGCCAGCTTTGTCCCCTGAGATACTTCCTGTCTGGGCCTCCCTGGTTGGGCTTCTCCATTGCAGCTGGCTACATGGATTCAAGTTCTAGGAAGGCCAGTGAGACTGCAGAGAAGTTACTCAACCGCGCAGGACACATTTCCTAATCCGTAAATGAGAACAGCAGCAGAGCCTATGCATGCGGATTCTTGGGAGGAATGAATCAGGACAGGACGTGACATAGCCAGCACAGTGTGGATGCTCGCTGCCCTTCTGACTGGGACATGTGCTTTGCTGACACATGCAGCTTGGTTAAAGTCACAGCTTACTGACTTGAAAGTCTTTAAAATAATTTTATAATCTCTGCTATGAACTCAATAGGAGTTCATTATAAACATTTCATCCATTTATATTTCCCCCATTGCCAATCCCTTGTGGTAACTCTTACGAACTGACCAGGTTTTACATGAACTCATGTGCCTTCTGGTGCCTGCATGTGTTCATGAAGCTACTCATTCAGATACAGATGCTTACAGAGGACTCTACAGTGTGTGAGTTCCTGGAACTCAGAATTAATGAAGAAACTCCCTTTACTCTCATGATCCAATCAATGATAGAGAGTGATGCGGTGTAGGATTAAAGAAGCTCTGGTCTCCCAGGGGATAAAGAAGCTCCTAGCCTAATCCAGTTGGGAGAGGGCTCCCCAGAGGGGGCTATGCTGAGCTGTGGTCTACCGGAGCTGAAGGGTGTGTTTAACCCCTGGAGACAGAAGGGGGGAACTCCTGGGGGCC
The DNA here is from genome assembly GCF_009828535.3 of Hylobates moloch. Classification (NCBI taxonomy): domain Eukaryota; kingdom Metazoa; phylum Chordata; class Mammalia; order Primates; family Hylobatidae; genus Hylobates; species Hylobates moloch. Next base: position 81,748,351 of record NW_026652278.1, read on the forward strand.
ATGTCCTTCCTCCACCCCTATTTCTTGCTAAGAGAAACCCAGTCTCATATATCAAGCTGAGAATGGGGATACATTCATTTGTTGGAGAATTTAAAGAGTAAGATGTTGTATTTGGACAAAAAGAAATGCCTGTTTTTTGAGGAAGGAAATCTGACACAGGCCACCACATGGATGAACCGTGAGGACATCATGCTTAGTGAAATAAGCTAGTCAGAAAAGGACAATTCTGCATGATTCCACTTATATGAGGGTCCTAGAGGAGTTAAAATTATAGAGACAGAAAGTCGAATGGTGGTTGCCAGGGGCTGGGGAGAGGCAGGAATGTGAAGTGACTGTTTAATGGGTTCAGAGCTTCAGTTTTGCAAGATGAAGTGTTCTGGAGATGGCCAGCAGTGAAGGTTGCACAGCAACAAGAATGTACTTAATGCCACTGAATTGTTCACTTAAAATGGTTGAGAAGGTCAATTTTATGTTATGTATATTTTACAATTTAAAAACTGGGAAAAAGAAATGACTGCCTATGATATATTAAAGTGAAAAAAGAGAGAAGGGGGAGTAAAAGATACATGTTCTTATTCTGATCACTCAATTAAGTGAAATAGTATAAATCCTCAATTTAATGTAAAAATTACTCCTTGGCTTTGTAAAGAGTGTCAGATTCTGAGACAGAGAGAACTAGCTTCCTGTCTTGCTCTTACGGTTACTGGCTCAATGGACTTCATCTTTAGAACACTCAGTCTCTTCATCTATAAAATGCAGCAAAATAATACACTGGTTTTTGAAACCTTCCGTTAGATCTCATTAAACACTCGCTGCAGTCTGGTTCATCCTGCAAACTGCAGAGAAAGAGGTTTATAAACCTGGATGACAGAGCAGGCCCTGGGCATTGCAGAGGAGTTATCTGGAACTCTCAGTGAATCCCACAAGTCATAAATAATATTATAACACAAACTCTTTTTCAGTCATTCCAAAAATGTGCTGCTGTCAGAGGTGTTATTATAATTTTTTTTAACTTGGATGTCCAAGAGGGGACGGGCAGTTCTTAATGTTATCCTTTAATGCCTTAGACTGGCCAGGATAGTGGGACACCCTTGCTCAGCATTGGAGGCTACCATGTGACAGTACAGGCTGAGGCTGGCATGTCCCCATATAGACTCATGTCTGCTATTAAATGCTGTCCTCAGCTTTAACCTTTTTCCTAGATGAGCTTTGTATGAGTTATCTATTGCTGCATAAGAAAATTACTCCAAGGCATTAGCGGCTTAAAACAATACTTATTTTGCTCATGAATCTGAAAGTCAGACAATGTGGCTTATCTGTGCCTTATGTGGCATACATTGGGTTGGAGGGTCTACTTCCAGGCTGGCTCATTCACTTGGCTGGCAAGTGGCCGCTGGCTGTGGACCAGGAGTTCAGCTGGGGCTGGGCACTTGGGATCAGTTCTTCCACACGTGGGCCCCTCCACAGGCTGCTGGGGCTTTCTCACAGTGTGGTGGTAGCGCTCCAAAAGTAACTGTCCCCAGAGAACCTAGCAGAAATGCATGACAATGTTATGACCCAGCCTAGCCTTGGATGTCACATGGTGTCACTTCCTCCATATTCTATTACTCAAAGCAGTCACCCAGGCCTGGTTCCAGGGGAGAGGTCACAGGTGCCACTTCTAGATGAGGGAAGTGGTAAGATTGTGGAAAGGCATGTGGGACAGAAGATACTGTTAGGGCCATCTTTGAAAAATACAATCTGCCACAAGTTCTGTCCTCAGCTGGGAAGAGTGCCACCCCTGTTTGCAGGTTCCTCAAGTTTCCCTAACTTAACTTTGCTAGGAGGAAAGGCCTGTTTGGCCAAATACCTAATGCCTTCCTCCCCTTCTCAGACGGGTGTGAATAACTTTCCTGCTTTCCCCAAAATCTTATTTCTGCTGAGAATCAGGAGTGCAGCTTCCCATTAGTGTCACTTCACCACCATCTCCATTAAACATCCTTCTCACTTGGTAATCAGTTTTCCAGCTGCAGCACCTCTGAGATCACTCCAGAAATCATGCCCTCTGCTCCCAGTGTGGGGACCTGTGCTAATCTGAGGCGGGTCCTGAAGCAGTGCCTCTCGGACCTGCTTCTCAGACACTCCATCAGAAGCAAGACACAGTGCCTCCCACTCCAGCAGCTCACCCAAATGAAGGGCCCCTTTCCCTTCATCTAGCACTGCCTGGCCCTTGTCAGATCTCAGCCATCACCACTCCCCAGGGAGCCAGAGCTGATAGAAGTACCAGTCCATAAGCCATTCAGACATGCAGACAGACACAGGCCTGAGAAGCTGGACTTCTCAAGTCAGTGACGAAAGCACTGGACTCTCTCCCATCCCCCAGGAGAGGAAACTGAGGCCTAGGGAGGGTTAATGATGTGTTCATGGTTACAGCTGGAACATTTCAACTAAAAATTTTTGAAGTTGTGTCCAGAATGTTTCCTATAACATTCTGACTTTCCAGAAAAAAGGTAATTGCTATATTTCTCATAGTATTTATCTTATGCATCAAAGTGTGATGTAAGAGTAATAAAAAAGGAATGAACTATTGATATATACAGCAACATGAATGAATCTTAAAATAATTATGCTGAGTAAAAGAAGCTATCTAAAAAAGAGTGTACACTCATCCATCCATAGAAAACTCCAGAAAATGCAAACTAGTCAATAGTAACAAAACAGATCAATGCTTGCCTGAGGATGGGGGCATAAGGGTGGGAGAAAAGGATTATATAGGGGTGCAAGGAAACTAGGAAATGATGAATGTCTTTGTTATCTTGATGTGGTGGTGATTTCATATGTGTCACAATGTTAAAAATTGTGCACTTTAAATGAGCAGTTTATTGTATGTCTACTATACCTCAAAAAAGCTATTAAACATGAATAAAAATTATTATGTGAAACAGAGCTAAAGTTATTTTACAGCCATGAAAAAGTCAGGATTCCTTTCTATAAACATGTTGGAATAATTTTAATCTGCCAAAGATTTGTACTAATTTCTTAGAGAAAGGAAAACACAAATAAATGATGAAAATGTAAATAAATAGTTTTTGCTAAAAGGAGAAATTCACATGCCAGGAGCTTGGCTGTCTCTTAATAAAAAAAAAAGACATATGTCATTGTGATTTTGCCCTAAATTAAATTGAAAATGTCATTTTGTTTCATCATCAAGACTATCATCCAAGGGAGATGTTTTTGCTATTGTGATTTTGCAGATTGAAAAACAGACTCTCAGAAAGTTCTAGGACATCTCCATGGCAAAGATGGGATTGGACCAAGGTCTCTGTGCCTGGCTCCAAAACTCACTCTTTCATCCATAGCACACCAACTCTTTTCAAATAAAGAGAAAGAGGGAAGGAACAGAATGGATGGAGATATGGGGGCCCTTTTCTTCCAGGTGCCCCAGGAAGGGAATTTTGGAATCCACTGAAATACCATCCTGGGAAATGGAGACACAGAGGGGTTGCACCATCCTTGTCTTCCACGGTGACTCTCCTACAAACACCTCTCCTCTCCTTCCCCTCTTTGGCTCCAGAAGGATCCTTCCTCAGTTGGCCTGAATGCAGCCTTCTGGTGGGAGTGATGAAAGGCTGTGACATGCTCTCTCCTCCTTCCTCCTCATTTTGATGACAAGAATAGAGAGGAACATCAGAGCTAAAGGATGTCTTCTTACTGCAAGGCCCCTTTGATTCTGGAGGAGCCAAAATGTGCCCCAAAGACAAGAAGCTGACCATCCCAAAGGTGTTTGGCCTGGAGAGGCAGGAATTTCGGCAGGGAGGTTTTAGGTAGACATTAGCAATGCAGGGCCAGTGGATGGAAGCCAGGCAGCGACTCAGGGCTGATCTCTATAGGGATGAGGAGGCCACAGGTGTCCACAGTGACATGTGTGTGAGCTGCACACTGCCATTGAGTCTTCCCCGGGGCAGAGAGCGTCTCAGGCATCTCTGCACAGTGACTTTGCCTGTTCTTAAGAGTCTTTGTTCTTAAGAGTCTTTGTTTCAGGTTCGATGGCCAAGAGGTGGAAGTCTTTCTAGAGCCTCCTGCCAACTGGAAAGGGTTCAGAAGTGGGGCTGGGTACAGGAATAGCAGAACCTTCAGGGACAGCACCCAAGGAACCAGGGTGGCCTCTAAAGAGCACCCCTAAACCCTCTTCCTCACAGCTTTACACTCCTGAGCTGTGACAGTCTGCTGAAAAGAAAGGGGTTTGGTGTGATTAAAATATATTTGTGAAAGTTTGGGTTACACAATGTTAAGCAAGCTTCCTTACATCATATACACCCCTGAGAGGGATGTGATGCACAGCACTGGAGTGGCTGCTGTGATGCTTCCGCCACCACCACCTTTATCACCCTCAGGACCAAAAGCTCCAAGCTGCTGAGGGAGCTACTGTCAGTCAGCCCCCTGTGCTGGCCGTCACAGAATGGTTTCAGCTAAGAGACTGCCTTGAGAGTCGCCTTGGCCCTCACTCTACCTCTTCCAGGAAACTCATGTCCAGTGATTGGCCAATGCAGGGTATGAAATCCTGTCTCCTCACTTCGCCTGCCAATGCTGTGGGGCTATCTAGCTTCGGAGCTCTCTGGGGGATCAGCAAGGCCTCTGTTGCAACTGCATGAAGCCGCATTTCTCCCTCTGCTTCTGTTACTTTCACAGTTGCTGATCTGAGAGCGTCCCCAGGAGATCTCCTGTCTTGAATCTTGGTCTCAGATTTTCCTTCCAGGGAGCCCAGCCTGCAGCCATCCTGAAACCCAATTTGGAGAGTGTTCTAATATTTGACTGTGAGGTGATTTGGGCTGATGTTTCTGGATAAATATTGCTAAGTACATGAGAAAGTTACTTCCCATCCCATGTTCTTGTAGCAGGAGCTGAAACTGAATTTTAGCAAAAACCTTTTGGCAGCTAGCAAGGTGGTCATGGGCCTCCCTTTCCTGGAACCTGCTGCTATGAGGGTATGAAAGGGATATGGCATAGCCTTCCTTTCCTTTGCCCAGAGAGTTGTCCTTTGCAATAGAAGAAACAATGTCCTTAGTTCAAGTGGATGGTGGGGAGTTGTCTCAGCAGAAGATGGAGAAGGTCCCCATTGGCAGTAACAGCCACTGCCAGAGCTCCCACTTCCCATTCCCTGGGCTTGAGTTCAGCCTCCAGCAGAATCCCCACCCGGGCTTCTGACGATTGAGAGGAAATGTGGCCCACCAACACGCTGGAGCGAGGCACTGTTTTGAAAGGCAGCTTTCAGGTTCTACAGAATGTCAAAACTTACCCTCACAAAATGACTGGGACCCAAGGCAGCTGCCTGCCCAGCCTGGCTTTTGAATCCCTGCTCTTCACTGCATGGGCCACAGGAAACCCCTGAAAGCCTGCCCTGTGACCCTGGAAATATATCTTCAGCCCATCCACATACTGTGCAGAGTGTCGTGATTTATAAAGCATTTCATCTTTTCAGCTAAAATTAATACACCTTTTATTTAAGTGGATAGAAAGGATTTAGTTGGCTTTTTCCAAAACCACAAAGATGAGGAGTGAAGTCCTCTGGGGGATGGAGCCAGGGCCTACAGACTGGGAGAAGTTGGGGAACACTCTTACTGCCCTGCCTTTGTAGCAAAAAAGCCCAGACTCAGGGAAGTGATCTCATTGGCTGGAAGTCAAACTGATGGACTTGAAATTTGAACTCAGGATGTCTAAATCTATAACACTATAAATCTATAACACCCCTAAAATTGACAATTGTGCATTAGGTATCCGGAACTGTCTAAGTCTGTTCTAGCTGCTATAACCAAATTCCTTATATAGTATTAGTTGATTTTTAAACAACATAGACTTTTCACAGTTCCAGAGGCTGGGAACTCCAAGATCCAGGCACTGGCATATTTGGTGTCTGGTGAGGGCCTGTTTCTTATAGACAGTGCCTTCTATGTGTCCTCACATGGCAGAAAGGGAGGCCAACTCCCTCAAGCCTACTTCATAAGGGCACTAACCTCATTCGTGAGGACTCCACCCTCATAACCGAATCACATCCCAAAGGCTTCAACTAATACCAACACATTGGGGATTAGATTTCAACATCTGCATTTTGGAGGGACACAAAAATTCAGATCACAACAAATACATACATATCAAAAATATACATATATTTTGGAAGTTTATTTTTTCCTGTGAATTCTTCCTTTTTATTATGATATACAAATTTGTTAACATAGAGTTATAGTTTTATCTTTTACTTCTAAAAACAATCTCATTTCTAATTGTCTGTGTTTGTACAATTCTTCCCTGTGCCTGTTGACTTCCTTGCTTAGACTTACCAGTTATACTCCCTTTGCTGCTGTTTTTCAAAGAATTGGGCTGGGGCAGTATTTGACTTCTCCTTGTGCCCAGGACCTAGAATGGTGCTCAGCACAAAATGTTCTGGTAAAGCTACTGGAGTAAAGAAATGAATGGGCAGGGCAGCTTGGAGAGAAGTGGAGGTTTCTTGCTCTCTTGGTTACCACATTGCCTAGGAAAGTGTTTCTCTCAGCTCCCAGCATCACGGCTGGAGAAACATCTTACATGTTCAGCAACTGGCTCCGCCCATCTCTCAGATGGAAGGTCTGACCCAGCCAGGGCCTGGGTCTTGGACTTTAGTGGTAAAATGTTCTATCTTACAACCTAGAGTCTCAGGGGTGATGGTCCCAAATGCTGTGGGCAGGGAGGGAAAGGACTTCTGTGCTGGGGCAAGGATGCTGGACTCTAGCCTGCTACCTTGCTGTTACCAAATGTGCTCCTTTGTCATTTTGGGCCCATCTGAAGGGCTCCCAAGCTTGAGCCTCATGCAGCACCCAGCCAGGATTTAGTAAGACGAAGATGATGTGTGGAAGGAAGCCCAGGGGTGGGCCTGCAGGAGATCCTAGGCACTTTAGGACAATGGGCGTCTCCTGAGAGAGAACGTGCTCATGAGAAGAGGGTCCACACATCCACTTGTGAAAGACTTTCAGAGCCATGGTGGCCCGACAAGAGGGGCCTTGGATCACCTCACTGGTGCCAGGAAGGAGGAAAGGGGAGGACACGACTGTCTACTTTCCACAGCAAAAAGCATCCCCAGAGCCCCTCGCAATGGTTCATGCGTCTGTCTTCTTTACTACTCCTGGCTGCAGTGAAGGTGAGAAAATGTAGTCTCTCGGCTGGGCACATCACTGTCCCAGACAAAAATAGGGGTGCTGTTAGGAAGCAAGAGGCAGGCACTGACAGAGCAGCCTCTGCCGCCTCCACTTTTTCAGCTGCCCGACGTTCACACAGGATCTTCCTACCCACCGGACTCACGCCTCACATCCTCCAAGGACACCACCCCCAAGTGCCATCAGCTGCCACAGCCAACCCAAAGGCCTGATCTGCATGATGGGTGGCTCCCTCCCTCAGGTATCACGTGGCCATCTTCTCCAGCTCACCTGGTGGCCTTGTGAGCCATACACCTAAGGACAAGTCATCTCACCCAGCACCCTCCATATAAAGGACAGGGAAGGGACAGGTCAACCCGAACAAAAACTCTCAGGAAACTTTCTGAACCACTGCTGTCCATAGCGATGATCAAATCCTGTTTGTTGGAAATTCGAATCCCTTCTCTGGCACCGCAGTCAATTCCAGGTTAAATGGCAAGGTGGGGTCCCCCTCATCCACGGTCTTTGTGATCCCTGGCCCTTTCCTCTCCATGGGCTCTTCTGAAATGGGAAGTCCCCTTCTCCTTTTAGGAACCTGCACACCTCCTGTTGGTGCAGTTCGGGGGCCTGAAAACGACTTTAGGGGATGAGGATCCAAAGTCCCCATGTTCCTGTTTAGCAGACGGTGCTCTAGTGTTGCAGGTTGGGTCTGAGCCCCCTCTCCCTGCCTCTGACCACGCGGCTTCTTTCTCAGCTCCTGTGAGCTTCTGGGCACTTCTAAAGCTGGTACTGCCATGCAATGTGGGATCAGATTGAACCATGTGAAAGTACCTTTCAGTAGGACAAAAATGGTCAAATGGCAATAAGTTCCGATGATTCAACCTAGTACAAATGTTACCTATTGCTGAGGGGGCTTCATTTAAAACTGGATTTGACACAAGGAGTAAATACAAGTCAAACATTTAAACAGTGGCCAACACATTGCAAGCAATCAATGATAGCGACTCTATTATTGATATTGTCATGGAACACACAACATTAATCACTGTTAGTTACTGTGGAAAGTTTAACTGGAATTCGTGAAAGGTATTTTGGACTCCACATTGTCCCGGTTAGTATTTCCTCTCCGCCACGTCCAGGGTTAAACAGTGCCACATTTAACCACAGTCCATAGCCACACTCAATTGCCAGTCTGTCGAGACTGCACAAATTGAACTCTGTTATCTCTCAGACTTTGTCCCAAATTTTCCTAGTTCATTCTGGCTGAACGTTAGACTCCTTTGCGGGTAATTTTTAAATGTTGAATCAGAGTCTTGGAGGTAAGGCTTGGATGTTAGTGTGATTCTAATATAGGGCAAGAGTTAAGAACCACAGACCTAGCTGATATGTATAATCTATTGTTCTTTTGTCTGGTTCATCGATGCTGGTGGAGGGCAGAGATGCATTCGCCAGAGCATCCAGGAGCACTCAGCAGAAGAGGTGGGGATGGGTGCTAGCTAAGGTGGGGGTGACTTCTCCCTGGTTCTGCAAGAAGCTACCCCTGGGAGGGAACTATGGGCTAATGCAAAAGGTGACAGCAAGGCTCTTCAGCACTCATTATATGAGTATGTCTCAATTATTTATCCATTCTATTGTTGATGACATTGGGATTATTTCCAGTTTGGAACAATTGCATGGAACTACTATCTGTGTCTATTTTTGTAGATATAAGCAAAATCTTTTATTACTACAGATTCATAGATTTATTTTTTCATTGTTATACTTCTTGATACATAAATTATCTGAAATATGGTCAATGGGACTGCCTTAAGGCTGGCTTATGTATTCTTTTGATGTATTTCCTGTATTCTTCAAGCACTTCCTTACTTTCTGACATCACAAGGTGCTCCAGACTTATCATTTTCTTTCTCCAGGCCTGTAATTATCCATTTCTCCAAGAATATCTGATTCATTTCAGTGAAAAATGGTATTTAGAAACCAAGATTTGGGTTACTAGATAGACTCATTGCTGCTGGTATTTGTCCTTTTGGTAGACAGAACTTGGTGAGATGGATGGATGAGTGAAAGGAATATATCTAAAATCATGAATTTATAGTGATATTTCTAATTCAAATTTAATAAAATAGAGTTTTTCCTTTTAGTTTTTACTTGTACCTTCTTTTCCTTATAGTGAAAGTCTTAGTTCTCAATATTAGTGTATTTATCCATTTGTTTTCTCTTATAATATCCACAATGTTTCTTGCTCCATAAAATAAATATAATTGGTATCTTGTGATTCCTTACTAACTATGTAATTCAGTGCCCCTGAACTTCTTTGTGCCTCTCCTAAGCATACTATGCCTTTCAGATTTTGAAAACTTCTATCATTTACACCTTGCTCTGCGAATATGATTTATCTTTTGTGATTTATTTATATGTTGATGCTGAAAATCAAACGCAACTCACATTTTTGATAGTGTGATGTGTTAAGTTGAACCACATGAAAATTATGGCAATTTCCTATGGTATAATTATTCATTTTTATTAGAGAAACGTGCTTAAAAATAAGAGTATTTTCCTAGGTCGGTGAATGTTTGCTGTTCTACAGATAATATTCCAACGTTTAAAGTCAAATCTATTCCCTTCTTAAATGCTACTGATTACACAAGATTATACCAAGTTTAACTTGTTTTATATTTGTACCATGACTTTCTTTTAAAGTTTTTTGTTTTGTCTGGAGAATCTGATTACCTTTTCATTTTTCTTTATAGCAGAGGGATCACTTGCCTTCTAAACCGTATTTATAAGACAGTTGACCTTTTAATCATATTTTTCTTGAGTGCGTTGATGTTTTAGCCAGGCATGGTGGTTCACGCCTGTAATCCCAGCACCAGCACTTTGGGAGGCCGAGGTGGTTAGATCACTTGAGGTCAAGAGTTTGAGACCAGCCTGGCCAACACAATGAAACTCTCGTCTCTACTAAAAACACAAAAATTAGCCCAGCGTCATGGCACACACCACACCTGTAATCCCAGCTACTCAGGAGGCTGACGTCGGAGAATAGCTTGACCGGGGGAGGTGGAAGTTACAGTGAGCCATGATTGCACCAGTGCACTCCAGCCTGGGTGGCAGAGCAAGATCTTATCTCAAAAAAAAAAAAAAAAAAGAACCCAGGGACCTTCGCAGTGACGGTTACAGCTTCTAAGGCAAGTGTTACAGTTCTTAAAAGTGGCATGGACCCAAAGGGTGAGCAGCAGCAAGATATATTGTGAGGAACTAAACAACAAAGCTTCCACAGTGTAGGACGTCTCCTGAGCGAGTTACCGCTGCTGGCTCCGTAAGGGCGGCTGGCCGGGGAGTAGCTTTTATTCCCTTATTTGTCCCCACCCACGTCCTGTTGATTGGTCCATTTTACAGATTGCTGATTGGTCCACTTTACAGAGTGCTGCTTGGTCCATTTTACGGAGTGCTGATTGGTCAATTTTACAGAGTGCTGATCAGTCCATTTACAATTCTCTAGCTAGATCACAGAGTGCTGATTGGTGCATTGACAATCTTTTAGCTAGACACAGAGCACTCGTTGGTGCGTTTACAATCCTCTAGCTAGACAGAAAAGTTCTCCAAGTCCCCAGTAGACCCCAGAAGTGCAGCTGGCCTCACCTTTCAACAGCATGAAAGGGAAGAGAGGAGAGAGGGCCAGGACGAGGGAGTTAAAGGTCGCCAGCCCCCAGTTATCCCTCCCGAGGCTTCCCGGCTGACCAGAGGGGACCTCTCCACATCCAGCAGCCCAGCACCACCTCCGGTAGCCTGAAATGGAAGCCCTGCCCCTGCCTGATGGAAGACAGAAGTTGCTTCCATTTAGGCTTGCTTCCAAATCCAAAGCTTGGCTCCACAAAATCCTGTTTTGCATTAGAAACTCATCTTTCCTCTCCTGGGAGCCTGGCCTGGCCTGGCCAGGCCTGTGTCCCAGAAAGGGAAATGGAAATACTGGGAGTGAGACCCGAGATTGATGGACGGCAGGCGGCTGCCTCCTGAGAGGAGGGCAGAGGGCAAGCAGGAGGAGGAGCCCGCCTGACTCCTCCATCCTCGGGACCTTGCCTGGTCCGGAGCTGACGGGTTGAGGACCCTGTGAGCACCCTTCCTCTCCCCAGGCAGGCGTGGCATGGCAGACCCCATCACGGACGGCCATCCTCGCCTTGGCCCCTCACCTGGGAACAGAAGGCTTCGCCTGGCTTTGAGTGTTCTTTCTACAACAAACTGCATCCATTTAGCCTTCTTTCATGGGGACTTTCGGGAAAAGAGATAACTTGAAAATAACATAATCATAACATGGATAGACTTGGAAATTAAATTTGCTGGGCAGTTGAGTTTGAGAGAAACAACTCATTAGGGGACAGATTTTCCAGTGTGAGTTATTTTGACCACCACCTCCCACATCCACTCATGCATGTGCACAGTGTGCATCCCACACGCTCCTCGAACAAATGGGCCTCAACCCTGGCGACGGGAGCCCCCTGGGAGGATGGGGTGCTGTACAGGTGCCCAGCCATGGTCTTGGGTAGTCTTCACACTGTGGTTCAAATCCTGTGATTCTACAGCTGGGTCTCCTGCCCTCACTACATTCCTTTCCACAAATTCTCTCTCTCCTGCCTGCTATTTCTGTCCCCCGCTCATAGCAGAGGCCACAAACCTCCTCCATGCTGGGTCCTTTCTTTCTTCCTCTGCTGAAATCCACCCCACGTCCAAGGAGACCACATTTATCAAGTGCCCACCGTGTCTCAGGCAGTTCTGATACATGGTTTCACATTATTTTATTTAATCTCTATGACAATTATAAGGGGCAAATATCATGCCCTGCTTTCTAGATGAGGAGAGAGGCTCAGAGAAATATCTAGTGGTACAAGAACCCGACAGATGCACGTGGTGCAAGGGTGGGGGAAACAAACAAGACCTCGATCTCTCTCTTTCTCTCATGAAGAGCTGCACTCCTCCCTCTCCACGGCCCCGACACTGCACTGGTGGGCTTTCTGCTTGTGGTTTTTAACAGGCTGGCCTTTTGTCCTGGCAGGAACCATTATTTATGTCCCTTAGGGAAACTCATATAGATAGGTCGCAGAAGTGAACTTCCTGCCTGAACAGCATCAGAGCCCAGCCACTCAGGATGGAGATAGTCCCTCTCTGCAAAGCCTTCTAGACCTTTAACCTGCCTCCCCGAGACCCATGAGAACCCAGAGGCATTGCTTTCTTCCAGGGCCTCCCTGGCAGGTCAAGGTGACATGTAACACACCCATGGACGCTCCTGGGTCTCAGCCATTTCCACAGTGCTAATGGAAATGCCACAACTTTCTCACATATGGGGGAAAAAATGTCCAACTGAGAATCTTATAATGGTGACAATTTTAGGAAAATCCTCAGCTCCCTCAACAAACCAGCTAGAAGTGTTCAGAAAGCAGTGCTGTTGCCCCAGGTGGAGGCAGGCAACTGGTGTTGACCTCCTCAAAACCCCACCAGGCAAAGAATTCTCCATAAAGACATTAAGGTGTTATTGGGAGGAGAAGTGTATGCTAGGCAGGAATAAATATATAAATATGTACTACAGAGACAGATCAGGGTCTCAGCTGCGAGCAGTGTGTAGCGTAGACTGATGTGGGTATGGATGTGGATGGATATGGGATAACTCTTGTGTGTTTTCAATCCACTCAGATCTTGTAGAGCTGGTGTCATTACCCTTATCCAACAGGAAAAACACCTTAGGGCTCAGCAAGGTGAAGACATCCACACAGCTACACTCCCATTTATTAACCCAACAGATTTAAAAACTACTGAGTGAATAGAAAATGCATGTTATATGGAGAACTTGAAAATGTATTTTATTTAAAACATTTATTTTTATTTTTACTTTTTGAGACAGAGCCTTGCTGTGTTGCCCAGGCTGTAGCACAGTGGCATGATCACAGCTCACTTCAGTCTCAACCTCCTGGGCTCAAGTGACCTTCCCACCTCAGCCCTCAGAGATTGCTGGAACCACAGGCACCACCATGGCCACCACTATGGCATGCGCCATAATGCCCAACACATTTTAAAAAAAAATTTTGTAGATAGGCTCTCACTTTGTTGCCAGGCTGGTCTCACCAGCCACTCCACACCTGGCTGCCGTGGCCCTCCTATTCATCGGATTCCTTCACCTCCCTGCTGTCCTGCCCCCTCTGTGATTTCAGTGACAGTTCTTTTCTTTCCTCTGCACAGCCGGCTCCTGAAGTTCAATAGAACTTCAAGGAGAGAACTGTTGTATTCAGCCACTTGAGAGGAGCGGCAGCCTTTGAGAGCATCCAGGGACCTGCTGGGCCTTTCTTCACAAACTCTAGTGGGCAAGGTGCTTGGCAAAGCCACAGCCTGAGCTGGGAACAGGAGCCAGGCACCCTGCCAACCGCCCGGCCCAGTGTCAGAACCATGTCCAAGTAAGCTTTCCAAGAACCAAGTTGTGGCCCTGGAGGCTTCTCTGTTCAGCCCCCTTGAGAGAGGGGGCTGGAGTGAGGGAGGACCCCCAAGTGTGTCTGGGTCTAGGCATCTCTGTGGTTGGGACACAGCTGGCATGGTCCAGGGCCCAGGCAGCAGGACACAGAAATGAGCCGTGACTGATTCCTGCCCACCTCGACAGGGCGAGGAGTGAGGAGCTTTGAGATTGCACAGAAGCCGAGGGTTGCAGGCAGGTGCCATGGCATAGCCAGGGGCATCCCATACGCAGCACAGGAGGCCCCAGCAAGAGGCCAGAGTCACCCAGCTCACCTGGCAGGTACACTTAAGGGCATCAGAGGGCCACCGAGGGAGGCTGTCAGGGGTGTAGGCAGGTGTGCCTGCCTTCTTCAAAGTCCTTCCTCTTCTGATCCCTGAAACTGGGTCTGCCCTTTCCTCCCAGAGGCTCATGCCTTTGCCAAGGATGTGAATGCGCATGAGTGCTCTGCTTGGAGCAGGCCTGGCAGAGCCTCTCAGTCCCCCAGTGCAATGCTCTGGGGTGATAACCTCAATCAATGACCCCAATCAATGAACCCAGTCAATAACTAATTCAGTGACCCCATTGAATGGCCCCAATCAGTCAGGCCTGCCCAGGAGCCACAGCCAAACTGAGTGCCTTCCCTGGTTTAGATTCTCAACCCCCCACCTCATCCAATTTTATGCCACCTTCACCCCCACCTCAGGGATGCCAAACCTGGTGGGAAGACCACACATGAAACCTTATTAGTCATTTACATTTTGGTGTGAATTAGATTACCAGCTCCTATTCTTAGAACATTTATTCATCTGATAAGCACTTACTAATCCATCTTCTACATCAGGTTCCGTGCTGAGGCAGCAGCAGACAGAGTTGAATAAAGATGAACAAGCCATGTCCCTGGTTCCACAGAGGCTCTGGAAAGAGAGAAGTCATGAGCGGCTGCAGCTCCTGGTGCAAGAGACACCAATGCCTGCATGGGGCTCAGGAAAACCAGAGGAACATCACCAGGGAGGTGACATGGGATTAGGCCTGGGAAGATGGATAGCTTCTGTAGGCAGAAGTAGCAGACACCAGGAATATGGCAAGCATAAGACCCAATGCAGGGAGTAGGAAAGTGCTGGACTCTGAGAAAGAACTGGATGCCCAACTGGTTAAACCCAGGGTAGACCCATGTATGACAGAAAGGGAAGATGCTCTTGGGCACAGACTGCAAATGGCCTGGAATGCTAAGCTAAGCTGGGATGTAATCAACTGGGGGTAGCAGGACATCACAAGGGGTAAGGCACAGCAGAACACAGGAGACCAGCACCTGAGCAGGCAGCCAAGGGTAAGTGGTAGGAGGTCACATAAGCAGGCAGGCAGCAGGCCAATCCCAGGAGGCAGTCGACCTCTTGACACCCCTGCATTTCCTTCCTTGCAGCCAGGCAGGTAGGAAGGAGCCAAGGAGTTACTTCTGGGAAGACTGGGCCAGAGCTCTGGGGATCGCCCTTCTCTACAGACACCAGCCCCCAAACTTTCATTGCCCTTGACTCCTTGTTTCTGCCATATTCCAGAGCACGACGGTTAACAAATAGGTGAGTGGAGTCTCATTTTGTTTTTGCTTTGCTTGTCTGCCCTGCTTAAATCACCTAAACTCATTAGAGAATGGTCAAGCCCACAGCAATGATGAGGAAGGCACACTTGCGTTTTCTGGGCTGTAGTTTCTGGATGCAGTCATGTCCAAGGCTCAGCCAGCCTCCGGCAAGCCCGCCATGCTGCCTGTGGGGTCTCCCTCTGCCAGGAAGGGCACTTCTCCCCTGGACAGTCCCAGCTGCAGCCCCACCACAGGATCCCTCAGCTCTTCACGCTCCACTGAGATTTCTCAATTGACTGTAACTTCCTTTTCAGAAATCCTATTTGGCTTCAAAGTTACAGAAGATTGTTCTCCTCGGGGACTGCAGGGATGTTCAAAGTATGCCTCCCAGAGATGACCGGAATTTGCTTGAAGTGTTAAAAAAAAAACCACAAGGCATAATAACACGACTATTGTCCTTGACCCTCAGATGCACAAATTAAAATCCTCAGTCATAAAGCAATTTTGAAAATCTCATGGAAATATATTCTCTTTAGAGCTGAGGCCAAAAAAAATTAAAAATTTCCTCCCCAAAAGGAAACTGGTTAGCTTGGAACGAGAGACACAGAAGGCACAGACAGTAAGAGAAGATTATCAAGGTACTGAGGCCACTCTAGGTCTCTCAACCCCAATTCTAAGACTTCATAGCCCCTAACATGGGAGAAGACCAGAGGCCCATAAAGGAATGAAGTCTGGAATATAATTTCTAGTGGAAGGGAGTGCTACAAAGAAGGGATTAAAGTGTGATAAGGTTGGGGGTTGATATTGTAGGGGTCAGCGAGGACACTTTGAGGAGGTCCTATCAGAGAAGAAAGCTGAAGGACAGGAGCAAATGCATGGTGTTGAAAAGAGAAGGAAGAGAGAAAATGGAAGATGGGGCTGAGGAAGGTAATGAAGTTGAGGGGAAGGCAGAGTCAGGGTAGTGTAAGGCAGGAGTTTACAAACTGTCTCTGTAAAGAGCTAGGTAGGGAATATTTCAGTTTGGTGGCCATACAGTCTCTATTATATCTACTAATCTCTGCTGTTGTAGCATGAAAACAGCCACAGGCAATATGTAAATAAACAGGTGGGACTGTGTTCCAACAAAACTTTATTGACAAAGATAGGCAGAGGGCTGAATTTGACTAGAAGGCTGGATTTGACTGGAGGGCCATGGTTTGCCGACCTTTGTTTTGGAGGCTTGTAGGCCAGGATGAGAATTTTACTTTTATTGTTAAAGGAATGGAAGCCATTTGGGGGTTTTAAGCCTAAGAGTAAAGTGATGTGATTTGTGTTTTAGAAGATCATTTTAGCTGTTACATGGAGAAAAGATTGTAAGGCAAGAGCAGAAGCAGGGAGACCAGTTCAAGGCTTTTAAAGTTCTTTGGGCAAAAGAGGCTGGAGACTGGATCTAAAGTGTCTGTGGCAGGAATTCAAGTGCTTACCGCATGTTTAGATCTCCCCCTTGATCCACGATGGAACCCTTCCTCTCACCCATGTGAGTTTCCATGTGGCCATGTGATCAGCTCAGCCAATAAAATGCAAGGAGTAGAAGACCTTAAGAACCAGTGCATGATTCATCCTGCCTTTCCCCTACCGTGGTGGTTTATAACTTCTAGGCATTCATCCTGCATATGCAACCTGGAACTCAAAAATAAATTAAGTTAAAATATAAAAAATAAAATAAATAAATTCTAGAAACTCTGTCAGTGTGAGTCCTTGAGTAAGGAACACATGGAGCAGAGCCTCCTTGGCAATTCCATGGACGTGCAGTGCACACAGAGCAAGAGCCAGGAATAAGATTTGCCATTTTAGCCCCTCAGAGTTAGAAGTGTCTGCCACTGAGGCATCTCCCAGCTTACTATGACTGCCACAGTGGCGAGTTGGGAGGCTACATTTTCAAGGTAAAGATGAGAGAACTTGCTGATAAATTCACTGTAGAGTGTTTGAGAAGAAGAGAAATAGAGGATGACTGCCAGGGAATTCGTCCTGAACCACTGGGTAACCAATGGCACCAATTAGTGAGAAACAGAAGGCTGGGGGAGGGCCTCAGGGTCTAATAAAAACTGTCTGGTTTAAATAATGGCTCATTACCTACTAACTTTGTAACATGGGCAACTTAACCAGCCTCTCTTGGTACGTTTGTCTGTACAACGAGGATAAAAATAGTATTGGCTTCCTAGGGCTCTCAGGAGGACTAATGGGGATAATTCATGCAGAGTGCTTAGCCCAGGCCCTGGCAAAAGGGAGCTCTGCAAATGGTAGCTATTGTCACTATTCTCGTTGTCATCTTTATTACTGTTATCATTATCAGTATCTTAAGAGCTTGTTCATTTTGAGTCAATCCCTTGTACTCAGCCAGTTCCAGGTACCCCGGAAAGCCAAGTTCTTGGACTTAGCTGTCAAAAACAGCCTGGCCTGGCATGATCCTCTCTTGGTTCTCCCTCCAGCCTTCCACTGGCCCGACGCTGGCCAGAACCCTGTGTGAGCTCCAGCTCCCTGGCTGAGCTTCCCATAGCCACTGAGCAACGGTCGTCCAAAGAGAGTCCGACCCTGCTTCCGCTTGCTGTGCCCAACTCCAGATAGTCTGAGCTGTATTTTCAGTGAGTCCAGAGTAAGGAGACATCCCTGGCTGGCATGACGCTCTCACTGCCTTTTCTCTTTTCTGGACGTGCCCTTACCTGGGTCACTTGGCATTACAACAGGAGTTCTAGAAAGTGCTAGAACAGTGTCACAAGTCAGTTCCATCTATTTGGTCATAAAAAGGACTGAAAACAGGCTGAATTAGATGGTTGCCTTTCCAAGATCAGAGTGCCACATTTGAGGGGTTTTATAGCCCCCGACGCCCACAGGGCCAAGTCTCTACTCTCCCAGCTGTGTACAGCCACATCCCTGACCAGCCCATGTTCAACAGGGGTTCAGTGCAGGGGCAAAAGGCTCGTTCCCCTGACTCCTTGCCTCCATTTAGGACTACTCCACCAGGCCACGCCTGCTCCCCTTGTGATTGGCCGAGGCACCTTTTGGAAGTGCCCCGTGCCCACCTCCTCTCTCTCCCCACCCCTTCTCTGCATTTCTTCCCAGGAAATTTCTTGCATGCATAGCTTAGACCCAGAGCCTGCTTCCCAAGAAACCCTGTCCATGACAGGCTGGTTCCAGCTACACAGGTCAAGGACTTAGATCAAAGTGGCCTGGCACATGTTGATCCATAGGGAGGGACTCAGGTCTCTTATCACTTTAAAACAAATTTATTTAGAAGAGAAAAATCCTTAGGGTTACCCTGGCCACTATATTCAATTCTTGCCCTGTATGTGCTGATGTCTTGAGGAAATTCAGTGTCTGAGGCCACCAAGTGAGGCCAGCCCCATAGTGCAGCAGAGTCACAGGCCCCAGGTTTCCTGTGCAGGCTCTTAGCCCTGTAAAATACCCCCCTTCCACCAGCAACATTCTCCCTCTACCCATTGGTCTTTATCTTAGCACTGAAACTCACTTCTCAAGTGAAAAGCACTTCCTGCTTGTGGGGCTCTTCACTCCTACATTAGCAGGTGCAGGGTGAGAATGAGGAGCTCCTCCCCCTTCCTTTCACAATCTGAGAAGGATTTAGATAGGTAAGTGTGAACCTCTGGAAATGATGCACAAAATTATAACAACAGGTTTTTTTTTAAATTGGAGAGACGGAGAGAGTGTTAATTGCTTTTAGCAGATTCTTAAAAGCCTATGAGCCTAAATAGATGAAGAACCATGGCTGCCTTGAGGAAATCGCCGAGCTGCTGAGCTGCCCGGCCCCTAGAACAGAAGAGAGAGCCCACCATCTCCGACCTTCAGCAGACCAGCTACCTAGCTGAGAGTATTTACTTTTCTTTTACAAAAAGTTTTAATCAAAAGCAAACTAGGATGTTGTTTTTTGTTCGTTCATTTGTTTGTTTGTTTGAGACAGAGTTTCACTCTTGTTGCCCAGGCTGGAGTGCAATGGCCCAGTCTTGGCTCACTGCAACCTCCGCCTCCTGGCTTCAAGCGATTCTCCTGCCTCCAAGCGATTCTCCTGCCTCGGCCTCCCGAGTAGCTGGGATTACAGGCGACCATCACCATGCCAGGCTAATTTTTGTATTTTTAGTAGAGATGAGGTTTCACCATGTTGGTCAGGCTGGTCTCGAACTCCTGACCTCAGGCAATCCGCCCATCTCAGCCTCCCAAAGTGCTGGGATTACAGGCATGAGCCAATGCGCCCAGCGTGTTTTGTTTTGTTTGGAGACAGGGTCTCTCTGTGGCCCAGGCTGGAAGGCAGTAGCATGATCATAGCTCACTGCAGGCTCCAACTCTTGGGCTCAAGCAATCCTCCTCAGCCTCAGCCTCTCCACTAGCTGAGTGCTTAGAGCATTTAAAATGCAGGACAATGTTTTGTGAGTTATGGATAAACACATGAACACGTAGCACTTCATAACGCACAGCGTTGGCCCTCCTTATGCATATGCCCCAAGCATGCCCGGTGCTACTTGACCACCACCCTGGGAGCTTCAACAGGCAGGACTCATGGCCTCCTTCTTCCTAGTGAGAGACTGTGACTCATTTGGGTGAAGTGGCGCACCCATGGTCACACATCTTACCAGTGAGAGAGTCCAGAGCACAGCAGCCCTTGGACAGTTGAAGGCCAGCTCTGGTCCTCAGTGAGGAGGCAGTGGGGTGAGGGAAGACAGATTGGCTTCAGGGTCTAGCTGGGGCTTCCTGCCTGTGTAGCCCAGAGCTAGTAGCTTCAATCTCATACAATTAAGGGCCTGCTGCCTAATTAAACCAGCTAGTGCCTGTAAGCATAGGGACAAGACTGTGGGCCATCGGGGTTAGAGCTGGGGCTTCTGCCCTCTGGCCAGGCTGCCTATATCCCCTGGGATTCCTGATCTCCTGGTGTGTGCAGACCCAAAGCTACCTCATTCCAGTCACTGTTGTCAACAGCCACTGTCTAGAAAGGCTTGGAAATGTCCATGGCACAGTGCAGATGATATTCTCTAAAGATGACGACAGTGTTGCCCATCCACATGCTCTTCTGCAATGTGACCTCCCACTGCCTCACGGGAGACAGGGTCTATGGCTCTTCCTCTCAAATCTGAGCTGGTCTCTGTGGCTCACTTGTAACCCACAGTATGTGGCAGCAGTGATTGTGAGTGACTCCCAAGGTAGCTCAGTGAGGCCAGGCGGCTCCTGCTTGTTCTCTTGGGATGTTGGCTTCCTAGGTGTTGTCTCAGGAGGCTTCCTCTAGAACACCAGCCACCATGCTGGGAGTAGTCCAGACCCATGGAAAGTTACCTGAGTTACCCAGTTGACAACCCCACTGTAAGTCCAGGCTTGTGGTCATTCCAGACCAGGTGCTGGACCGAGGAGTGAAGAGCCTCCAGCCAAGTCTGGCCCGCAGCCCTTCAAGTCATGTCCAGCTTTTTGTGTCTCTCAGCCGAAGTCAGACATCATGGAGCAGCGACAAAACGGCCCTGTTGCTCCCTGTCCAATTCCTGACCCACACAATTCGAGAGCATAATGAAGTGGCTGTTAATTTATGCTACTAAGTTTGAGGTGCTTTGTCACAAGAGGGGAGCATGAAACACTTGGTAGCCCACCTCCCCACTCCTCCCTCCGCTCCCTCTGAAAGGTGCTGGTGAATGCGGAGGTAGCCTCTCCTCTCTACCTGTGGTGGCTGCAGGAAGACCCAAGACCCAAGCCATGAGGTGCTCACATGCTCAAATGGAAATGGCATATGGGGTGGTCCAAGACCCCAGCCAGCCAGGCGGGCCAAGATATGCAGCCCCAGAGGCTGCTTGTCTCCAACCTGTCCTGTCATGAGCTGCAGGGGCTGCCTCCAGCCACCCAGTGTGTGGCGTGTAAGAAGAGAGACCAGTCCTGTAACCCACCTCAAACTGCACCACGGCCCGGCTCTAAACATCTGGCTGGAGGGCAGGACACGCAGGGCATCCTCCATGCATCTTATTTTCCCTTCCATCTGGGCCCCCACCTTCAGAATGCAAGACCCCCTCTCACAGGGTGAAGGGGGCAGAAGCTGACCTGAAGGAACTTCGCGGAAAGGGAGGGTGTGTTCACATACAAGGACAGTGGCCTGGCTGCTTTACTTGCTATGGTGGCCCAGGCCCAGGAGGTCTAGGGGCTAACACAGGGTAATTTGCGAATAAGCTAGATCTGAGATCACGTTGTGGTGGTATTATTTTCTTAGGTGCGATAATGATGTTGTGGTTATAATGGGAAGATATCCTTATTTTTAGAAAATGAGAGCTGAGGTATCCAAGAGTGAAGGCGTGATGTGCAAAACTTTCCAATGGTTCAATAAAAATAAAGAAGTATACAGACAAGCAGACAGATGTACACGTCACTGTGGCTGAAGGTAAATAATTGTTGAATCTGGGTTGAGAGCCTTCAAGTATTTATTGTACTATTCTTTTAACTTTGTGTGTGTTTGAGATGTTTATAAAAGTGTTGGGAGAAAAACAAAACATGTCTAAAGTTGATGGATAGCACGTCATGGTGTCGCTTGGAGATTCCCACTGTTATCTCTGCCTTGCTTGAAACAGGAAGAGGAAAGCAGAAAAAATGAAGGCAGACCCATGGGAAGGCCCAGAGCATAAATATTTTCAGTGGATGATTGAAAGGGAACCCCTCTGTATGTGTGGTTGTGTGTGTGTGTGTGTGTGTGCGTGTTTGCAAATCAGAAGTAATTTGGAATTACTCACAACAGCTTATGAAACCAAAGCTCTTCACACACATTATTACATGAGGGACCTTCTCAGAGCCCCACCTGGGCTTTAGAAACTCCATTCTTCCGCCATCCACAACCACCGCCCCAACTTACTCTGGCTGAATGAATATCCTCACATAGTTTTATTCATTCGGTGTCTGATCCAATGACCTTAATAAGATGTATTTCAGTGTTAATCAAAGCTGTTATGAGATAGTTATTAGCGTGTGCCTATAGTAATTTTCCTAGTGATTTGAATTTCCATGAGCACTGAACGGTTATGAAATACAGTATTTAGGAATTATATATCAATGAAGGCTGCAATGTCCACAGGTTGTAAGTCAGCCACTTTATTAGGAGAGATAAATCAAGAAAGACTCGGTTGGAAGACCAAAGAGAGCAAATGATTACAGCCCGCGTGAAGGACAGGGGAGTCTGTGCATGTGAGCGTCTATGTTATGCACACACGGAGCACTCGTCAGTAATTAGGTGTATGGAGTGTAGACCTTCTCATTTCTGATGTGCAAGGGAATATTAAAATGCAAGAAAAGTGCTCTTACCACAAAGTTCTATTAGAAGATGTAATTAATGTGAAAGACACATATTGCATTCCCTTTCTCAAGCATTAAAGCGGAAGACTACGCTCAGACCTGGAGATGTCATGAAAAACCTAAACCCCTCAATCATCTTAAGAAACTGGGGGTGGGCCAGGCATGGTGGTTCACGTCTGTAATCTCAGCACTTTGAGAGGCCAAGTGGGTGGATGACCTGAGGTCAAGAGTTCGAGACCAGCCTGGCCATCTCCACTAAACCCATCTCCACTAAAAATACAAAAATAGCTGGGCGTGGTGGCACACACCTGTAATCCCAGCTACTCGGGAGGGTGAGGCAGAAGAATCAATTGAATCCAGGAGGCGGAGGTTGTAGTGAGCCGAGATTACACCACTGCACTCCAGCCTGGGTGACAGAGTGGAGCTCGGTCTCAAAAACAAAACAAAACAAAATGAAACAAAAAAACTGTGTGTGTGTGTGCAGTTTTAAAATTCAGGCTATTCAGGCTGCTTGTCTCCAAGCCATCCCATCAGGAGCTTCAGGGACTGTCTCCAGCCACCTAGTGTGTGGTGTGTAAGAAAGCATATCGCGTAGCCGGCCTCTAACCCCGGCTTTTGGATGCAAGGCCCAATGTCTCACAGGGTGGAGGAGGCAGTAGCTAACCTAATGGAACCTGGCATGAAGAGAGCCCTTCCTGGATGGGCTGGCTTTGTCGCTCTAAGATCTGCTTTCTGCTTCTCAAATTTGGTCTTCAGGACTCTGGCTTGCTACCCACTGAAAAGCCTGCCTGCTGTCACAGAGCCGTCTTTATGGGCCCCGGTCTTTATGGGCCCCTGGACCCAGGGCACGAGGCATTTCAGGACAGGTATCTTAAGCACAAGAGGTGTAATCCCCTTCTTGTCAGGCCATCCTCATCTCCATCCTTTCGTCCAGCTGGCCAGAACTTGGGACCACCTTTTTCAGAGTCCCCTATCCCCTGCTGCCCCTCCCTCTCACCCTTGCTCTCTTCTTTTGGAGCATTCGCAAAGTATTTACTGCATGAAGACATGCATGCAACATGAACACACATAGACAGACACACAAAGATTAGAAGTAAAGAAAGGATTACGAGCCCAAGTGTGTCCAGAATTTATTCCTTCCTGTGGGTTCTTGGTCTTGCTGACGTCAAGAATGAAGCCACAGACCCTCACGGTGAGTGTTACAGCTCTAAAAGATGGTGTGTCTGGAGTTTGTTCCTTCAGATATTCAGATGTCTCCACAGTTTCTTCCTTCCCATGGGTTCCTGGTCTCGCTGACTTCAGGAGTGAAGCCACAGACCTTCACAGTTAGTGTTACAGCTCTTAAAGGCGGCACGTCCAGAGTTGTTTGTTCCTCTTTCCTTTCAGTGGGTTCATGGCCTCGCTGACTTCAGAAATGAAGCAGCACACCCTCACAGTGAGTGTTACAACTCATAAAGTTAGTGGAGACACAAAGAGTGAGCAGCAACAAAATTTATTGAGAAGATCCAAAAAACAAAACTTCCACAGTGTGGAAAGGGACCAGAGCTGGTGGCCACAGCTGGCTTGGTGGCCCACTCTCTTATTTGGCCCCACCCACATTCTGCTCATTGGTCCATTTTACAGAGTGCTGATTGGTCCATTTACAGAGAACTGATTGGTACATTTTACAGAGTGCTGATTGGTCCGTTTTAACAGAGTGCTGACTGGTGCATTTACAATCCTTTAGCTAGACAGAAAAGTTCCCCAAGTCCTCACCTGACCCAGAAGCCCAGCTGGCTTCACCGCTCACAAGTAGGGTGGGGGCTTTGATTCTGGCCCTTGCTACATTTTAACTGTCCACTTCATGACCACCCAGGGGATTCCACCTCCCTGAGCCTTGGTTTCCTCTTCTAAAAAGTGGCGAGGAAGTCATACTTGCTGCATGTGGTTGTTATGAAATTTAGCTGATGTGAAGAAGCTCTGGCCCTGCCAGATCTGGCATAAGCCAGACTAGCACCCATGTGGAGGCATCATGTCGCAGATGCAAGAGTCCACAGACCTTGGTTATGAAAGCAAAGGGAGATGTTTTACTCTCTGTAATGGATCTTAGAGCAGAGATCTTCAGATGGATTTGAGATCCATAAATGTAATAGTACCAAGTCAAAGTAACTTAGTCACTTGCAGTTTAAGACTCCACTCTTTCATGTTAATACAGCTGCAGTAAGCCATCCTTGCACTGCCATAAACATCTGAAGGCTGAAGTAGGAGGATCACTTGAGGCCAGGAGTTTGAGACCAGCCTGACCAAAATAGTGAAACCCCGTGTCTACAAAAAATACCAATACTAGGTGGGTGTGGTGGCACATACCTGTAATCCCAGCTACTTGGGAGGCTGAGGCATGAGAGTCGCTTGAACCTAGGAGATGGAGGTTGCAGTGAGATGAGATCAAGCCACTGCACTCCAGCTTGGGCAACAGAGCAAGACTCCTCAAAAAAAAGAAAAACAAATTGAAAAAAAATGAAACACCTGAGACTGAGTAATACATAAGAAGAGAGGTTTAATTGGCTCACAGTTCTGCAGGCTGTGCAGGAAATATGGCAGCATCTGCTTCTGGGGAGGCCTTGGAAAGCTTCCAATCATGGTGGAAGGCAGTGACGGGGCAGGCACATCACATGGTGAGAGCAGAAGAGAAAGAAGGTGCGGGGTGGGTGCCGCACACTTTTAAACAACCAGATCTCCTGTGAACTCAGAATGAGAGCTCACTCATCACCGAGAAGATGGCCCAAGCCACTCATGAGGGATCTGCCCCATGAGCCAAACACCTCCCATGACCCCCACCTCCAACACTGGGGATTACAATTTAACATGAAATTTGGAGGGGACAAATACTGAAACCATATCAACATCTTTGGTGAAAACCCAGGGATTCTTTTTCTTTCTGTTCTCCTTCCTCTCTGACTCCCAAGCGAGGGCAGGGCACTGGGAACACTTCCTGTCTGGCTTCCTACCCCTAGTGGGATGAGTCCCTGATCTCACCTCCTTCTTGCTCTTTGGATGCTTCCTCGATGTGGGTGGCCTGTGGGGTTTGTCCTGGGGTCACTAAGAGACCCCTTGTCCACCAGCTCACTGGCATGAAAGAATGCAAGGGCCTCTGGTGGCGACCGTCCTCCACATGGGAGGGTTGTTGTGTGTCCCCTTCTTCTGAGCTAGGACTTCAGCCTGTCTCCCAATAAATCTTGTGGGACACCAGGACTGGCCTTATGTGTGGGTAACCAGCACAGGCCACAGGTCCTGCTCTCAGAAGGGCCTTGAATTTGGGGCTTAATGCACTGCAACTGCTGAGTGCCCTCAGGAAAGTCTTCCCTATCTTTGCACCTGTGTTTCCTAAGTGACATCAGATGGACGATAGAGCATACACAGAGGCACAGAGCCTCGGTTCACATGCAGCCCCAGTACCCATTGCCTTTCCCTGCCTTCCAGGAGAGGTTCTTGGCCATCTGGTCACCTGCCCCAGCATTTCGGATCCTTCCCAGACACCCCTTTCTCACTTCCAACCAGCAACAGCTACCAACCTCTGCTCCTAGGGGAGGCTGGGCATGGGGGAGGGCTGAGGTCTGGTGTGGGTGGCCCAGAGTATCTTAGGGTGGGGTCTGGCAGTGGCACATTCCAGTCGGGCAGCACTATGGTGTGTTCAGGAGGTGACCTGGCAGGTGCAAGCCCCTCACTGACCCCCCAATCCAGGAACTAGAGCACCCTGTTGTGAAGATTGCAATGTCCTGGGGTCTCCTACCCACTGTGAGTTGGGGGGCAGGCTTACGGGGAGAGAAGACAAGGGGCTCAATGTACCCACGCCTGGTTGGGGCATGGTGCATCAGTTCTGTGGCTGGTGGGAGTGGGAACAAGCTGGGAGGGTCTGCACTCACTCCGACTGTCCCCATGCCTAAGGGAGCAGGAGATTCAGTAACAAACAGAAAACGTCATAAAGGGAAAAAGAGCGAGGTCGTGAAAGAGAAAAATCTTTACATTTTTTGTTCCTTTAATGGCCCCTTTTCTGCTATTTGAACAAGAGGTCTGCATTTTTATTTTGCCCTGCACCCCCTCCCCCCACTGTTAATATTGCTGGCCCTCTAGTAAACCTTGGAAACCCTCTTCTTCTCTCAGGTGCCATGGGAATTCCCAGTTGAAGGGAGACGTGGCCCTACATTCCCTGACTGAAGCTGCTTTTGAAGACAGTTGGGAAGGTCCTAAAAGAGTTATACATGTGGTTACCATATGACCAGGAGTTTCAGTCCCAAGTGTATACCCAAGAGAAGTGACAAAAAAATGTCCACACAAAAACTTGTACATGAGTGTTAATAGCAACAATATTCATGATAGTAAAAAAGTGGGAACCACCTAAATGTAGATCAACTGGTGAATGGATAAATGATTTGTGGTCCACCCATCCAGTGGAATATTATTCAGCTATTAAAAAAAAGAGCAGAGTACTGACATATTCTACAACACGGATGAACCTTAAAATTGTCAGGCTAAGTGAAAGAAGCCAGACACAAAAGCCTATATATTGCATGGTTTTATTTGTATGAAATGTCTGGAGTCAGCAAATCTATAGAAACAGAAAGCAGATAAGTGGTTTCCTACAGCTGGGGCTTGGGGGATTATAGCTAAGGGGTGCAGGGTTCAGGTGATGAAAATACTCTGAAATTGACAGTGTTGATGGTTGCACAATGCTGAATATACCAAAACCCACTGAATTGTACACTTTAAGTCGGTGAATTGCACGGTAAGTAAGCAGATAAATTGCGTAGTGAGTCATACCTTAAAAAGCTGTCTTTCAAAAAGATATGTGCAGTTTTATTTGACAAGCTTGTTGCATTATCTTTCCAGCAACCCTGCTGCTAAAGGGCTTACGTGCTTAGGAAACAACTGGACATGAAGCTCTGACCTCCCCATGCCCTTACCACCCCCAGCCCCCAAAGTCTCTGTCAGTATGATTGCTTTTGTGTTGATTCTTTCTGCTTCCTGGAAATCTAGCTAAGCCCACCCCCAACTGGCAGAGGCCCAGTGTGATGGGGTGTGAGTCTGTTTAGAGGCTAGGGCTTGCCAGTTGCCCCAGGACATGTCTGACCCCAAGGTGTGAGAGGAGCCTGTCTGGAGCCCACTCACACTGCTCTGGCCCATGTGCTCTGCACAAGGTCACACTTCCATGCCTAAGGTCACACACTCAGTCCCCTAATGCTGGCAAAGCAGAGGAGGATCAGCATCCTGTTCAGCAGACCCCAGGCAGTTCAGACCACATGATGAGGGAAGGCCCAGAGGACAGTGCCAAGGCCCCATAGTAATGAGAGGTGAAGCCAGCTGGACTTCTGGGTCGAGTGCGGACTTGAAGAACTTTTCTGTCTTAAAAGAGGATTGTAAAATGCACCAATGAGCACTCTGTAGCTGGATTGTAAAATGCACCAATGAGCACTTTGTAGCTGGATTGTAAAATGCACCAATGAGCACTCTGTAGCTGGATTGTAAAACGCACCAATCAGAGCTCTGTAAAATGCACCAATCACGCTCTGTAAAATGCACCAATTAGCAGGATCCTAAAAGTAGCCAATCACAGGGATGATTGAAAAAGGGCACTCTGATAGGACAGAAACAGAACATGGGAGTGGATAAATAAGAGAATAAAAGTTGACCACCCCCCAGTCACCAGCAGCAACCTTCTCAGTGCCCTTCTACGCTCTGGAAGCTTCCTTCTTTCACTCTTCACAATAAAAGTTGCTATCACTTACTCTTTGGGTCTGTGCCATGTTTAAGAGCTGTAACACTCACCGCGAAGGTCCGTGACTCCATTCTTGAAGTCAAGCAGACCAGGAGCCTACTGGCAGGAACTAACTCTGGACACAGTAAGATGGTCCCTCATTCTCAGGAAAGGATGCAGGGTCCCTCCGGAGGTTCAGGGCCACACCCTCCCATCTCTGGGGATGGCACAGTGGCTTGCAGATTGGGTGGAAGAAATAAGTGCTTGCTGACTTCCAGGGAAGCTGGGCTCCAGACTCTTCTCTCGTAATTACCAATGCAAATCTGGGCTTCCCCCTCCTGGGAACCCTCACCCGTCCATGCTTCGTCACAACCTTCTGTGATAGGTGATGAGGCACCAAGCAGGGAGTACTGGACAGAGCCATCAGAGCAGCAGCACTAGACACCATGCAAGGAACATTACCCGGACAATCCCTGAAGGCAGAAAGGGAGACTTCTCAACGGCAGTGGGTGAAATACATAGCCCCCAGCAAATTCGCATTCTTCTTGGAATCTCAGAATGTGACCTCATTTGTAAATATGATTGTTGTAGTATAATTAGTAAAGCTGAGGGCATAGTGGAGAATGGTGGGTCCCTAATCCATTACGACTGGTGTCCTCACGAGAACACGAAAAGAGGCAGAAACAGACACACAGGGAGAATGCCAAGTGACAGCAGACGCAGAGACTAGAGCAATGTGTCTACAAGCCAAGGAACGTCAAGGATTGCCGGCAACACCAGCAGCTGAGAGGTGAGGAAGGGTCCTCCGCTATAGACTTCAGAGAGGCCGGGTGCTGTTGACATCTTGATTTCAGACTTCTGGCTTCCACACTGTGCAAGAACAAATTCCCATTTTTTAAGCCACCCAATTTGTGGATATTTGTTACAGCAGCCCAAGGAAATTAATACAGCAGTCTTCAATCCTGAAGCAATAAAATGAGCGCAGACAGCAGCAATTATTAATTCAGCCAACGTTGATGGAACACACAAGCATCAGGCTCTGGGCTGGATGCTGAGAAAAGAGGTGAATAAAAGACATGATGTTTCTCTACTAGCAATGTACACAATAGCCACAGAAAAACAGATCATTAAAAATTGTGATAAGATCTATGACGTAACATCATGGGGAAGTGTGGTTGGGGTGTGGGAAGCCGGAAAACCTCCCAGAGGAAACGTCATTTATTCCACTGAGACCTGGAGAGAGAGGAGACGGGGTGGGAGGGAGACTTTCTGAGCAACGTGCATGTTTGTGTCATGTTAGGACTTTCTGACCTTGCCCTTGAGGTAGATACAGTAAAACACTAAGGGAGGCATTAACCAGGTCAAATATCGGGGAAGTGCACTGTAAAGAGGGAGCCGTGTGTGCCAGTGCCTCAAATCAAACAGGACTGGCGTGCAGCTGTAGAAGTGAGAACTGGAGAGTCTAGTGAGGGAGCTGGCAGAGGAGGGGACAGGACCTGTGTGGGGGCTGCAGAGGCGGTAGTGGGTCTGGTAAATATAACAGGACAGGATCGTTTCCACTGTCCATTTCCCTTCCATCCTATACTTAAAGGTTCAGCATGGGCACAGTTCATCAGCACAGGGCTCTTCACAGCTGATACGTCCAGATCCACAGGAGTGAGTGTGAGCACCAGGGACCTGCTGGCACACGCAGCCTCCCAGCCTCACATGCAGCCACCTGGAGTAGAGGCTTGGGTGCCTTTTAACTCTGCTGTGCAGTAGTTCATGGTTGCTTTAACACGGTGTACCAACTCTGAAAAGTTTAATGGAGCCATCTTCGTTAACATGCATCCCTGCCCTACTGTTACTTGGTAAGTAGTGCGTTCTCCAATTCATAAAAGCTGAATTTGAAATTGTCAAGTCCCCATATTACAGCTGCAAAACTGCCTCCATTGATGTCATCAGTCTCCAACCTGACTGGAGAGACTCGGGCTGAAAGCAGGAACACCTTCGTCCTTGCTCAGTGCACAGCATACACAATGCCACAAGGCCTCCTCATCCCCATGTCCTGCTTTAACACACGGCAGGCATTTAAATCTTTCCTTCTGCTTCAGTTAAGCAGTGTCTACTCTATGGGTCCCCTAGAAGCTAGCACTGGCCTGTTGTGACTTAACATCACCCAGTAGTTCCAAATAGACAGCAGCTGAAACACACTTTCCATCTTAGAAATCATAATATGCTCCCTGCTTCCTGGAAATGGATGGCATTAGGTGGTTCATCATCGCTCCATCTTCCAAGAAAACTACACATGCAAACTCTGCTATGTCCTGTTGAGAGGCCCCTCATTAGGGGCAGATGGGAGCTTCGCCTGAGGTTATATTGTGGTTAAAGTATTGCGGGTAACCAATCCATGTCTATTGAGACCATGAACAACGGAAATGAATTTATAAAACAAACAATGCCTTCCCAAACGCTGTATGTAAATGTCACACATCAATCTCCCCATTAATCTCCCCCCGGGCTTCTGGGATGTTGAAAGGAGTTCTCAGAGGAAATAATGTTTTTGCCCTTTTCTTTTAGATGGAACATCAAAACCAAGCTGGGTTCGAATGACTAGCCTTTGAAGGAAGGAAACAGTGTTTCACCACTATAGCTTGGACCTCGCATGCAAAAAGTGTGCAAGCCTCTTCTCCCTGGTCTTCTCTTCCATGTTGAGGATGCCTACAAAGAAAACAGAGCTCCATGCTCAGGGGAGGAGCTTCTGGAGGCCCAGACCCCTTGGACACTCAGGTGGTTGTTTTAAATGGTAAGAAGTGATAAAGAGGAGACAGACACTGGAGAGACACTTAGGGGCATGGGCCAGCTTTGTAAGTGGTGTTATATCCTGGCTGCAGTAAGGGTAAGAGTCACAGCAGCCATAGGTTAAGAAGCAGGCAGTGATACAGAAATAAGAGCCAAAGGTGGAGGGTGTTTTTTTCTTTTTACTTTTGTTGTTGTTCTATGTCTTCTATTAATTTGGCTGTGAAAGGGGAAAAATCAAGATCAGATTGGTATTTGAAGAGAAAGCTTGGGGTTGCAGGAAAGAGTAAG
This sequence comes from Hylobates moloch, assembly GCF_009828535.3. Taxonomy (NCBI): domain Eukaryota; kingdom Metazoa; phylum Chordata; class Mammalia; order Primates; family Hylobatidae; genus Hylobates; species Hylobates moloch. The sequence continues at coordinate 81,779,634 of NW_026652278.1, forward strand.
TGAAGGAATATAATTCCCGGCCGGGGGGAGGCTTCAGAAAGGGAGAGATGGAAACTGCACCAAGAAGAGAGTGCAATGGACTCACCCCACTAGGAAAAGGAGGCATCGCACTCAGAGACTAGAGGCTGGTAAAGACAGAAAAGGTCGAAACCCTCTGAGGTCTGGGGAGGATGTAAGCAAATTCTTGAAGCTCAAATTGATGGGTACAAGTATTGACCAGTTGTGATATTCAGTCACCACGCTCAAACGCCTTCCACTTCACAATGAATTCATCTCTGATCTTTCTGTGGTCTCTCACAGTGAGAAATAAAGAATAAATAAGAAGAAAATAATTTTTTAAAACAAATATCACAAAGGATTAATATTCTTAATATATAGTCTCTATAAAATTTAGTATGAAAAAAGGAATCTAAAAGGAAATGCATGAATTATAAAAAAAGAGAACTTCTGGATTCGGCTCCAATACATAAAAGGCCTGGAAATCATCTCTCCCATCCTTACAACAAGAAAAAGCTAGAACACTGAAAATCAACCAGTGTTCCAGGACCTGTCAGAGACTCAAGGGCTCAGGGCAAACCTCCACCTGGAAACCCGGAGAGGTCAGCAGTCTGGAGTCCTAGTTGGGCTCAGCTTACCTTGAGCAGAAGCCGCTAGAACCATAGACTGGTGGGAACACTTAGGTGGTATTTTGAGGAATTGCTGGGAACTGAGTGTGGAGCAGAACAAAAGTGAGAAGCTCTAGAGGGCTGCAGTCTTAGAGGGGTCCTCATTTTCATGGGCCTTAAGTCTAGGAGCCCCACAAGATGGCCATGGTGAAGATCTGAGAAAGATCCCCTTGTATATCTTGCAGAGGACAGGGAAGTGACTTTCTACCAAAAATACAGGATGGCAAAGGATTTTTTTAAAAGAGTAACTTTACAATGGAGAAACCTGGCAAACACTACCTGGGCCAGGTGGTCAAGGTCACTGTCATCAGTGATAAGTCACGTGGATAGCATGTTCCCTGGATACAGTGTGATGAGAATGGCATTTTACCATTGTGGGCTTCCTCCAAGAACCCAGACCCTAGCACAATCATGAGAAAAACATCGGACAAATCCCAGCTGTGGGACATCCTACAAAATTCCTGATCAGCACTCCTTAAAACTGTCAAGGTCATCAAAAATAAGGAAAACCTAAGAAACTGTCACAGCCAAGAGGCGCTAAAGAGACATGAACACAAAATGTCATGTGGTATCCTGGATAGGATGGGAACTTGGAACAGAAACGGGATGTTAAGTGAAAATTAAGGAAATCTGAATCAAGTGTAGACTTGAGTTAATGGTAATACATCATTGCTGGTTCATTAGTTGCAGAAAATGTGCCGCACTAATGTAAGTTGTTAACAATAGGAAAAACAGGGTGTAGAGTACATGGGAACTCGGTACCAGCTTCACAATAATTCTGTAAATCTACAACTGTTATAAAATTAAACGTTTATTTTTAAAAGTAAGAAAAAGATGCAGCATCTGAATAATCAAACAAATATAAATTAAAAGTAAGAGGCTTGAAGTTTTCAATCCTGGCTTAGGTGCAATAAAACATACTTTCCTGGATTGCTGTCAATTAGTATAATGATTTAGAAAGCAAGCCTTGCAATATAGTTCAAAAACACACTAACTCAGTAATTCCATTTATAGGCATCTATTTTAATAAAATAATCAAAGCAGATAAATGATTATAAAATTTTGCATATTTGCATCATTAAAAATAGTAAAAATAAGTAAAATAGGAAAAGGACATAATAGTAATTGGTATGGGAGATACTGCCCCACTGGGAATCATATAAAAGCCGAGCTGAACACAGAAAATAACTGTTTCCTGGCTTTGGACAGCAGACACCCCCTGGTATGGTCTCTGAAAGAAGACCTCACCCAAGCGGGTACCACCTCTAGGTTGGCTTTCCCCAGGGATGCCCTTCAAAGTGTAACCCATGGAGATAGAGCCAGGGAGAGGCAGTCTGCTTGATCACCATGCAGGGTTCAAAATTGTTCGATATTTGAAAATCTGTCAAGGAAATGTTTTCAATTAGCAAATTAAAGAAGAAAATTCATAGGATAATTTTTAAAGATGTAGTAAGTTCATTTGAAAAAATCAAAACCCATTTATAATAATAACTTTGAGCTGAACAAGAATGGAAGAGAAATTCTTTAGGGATGGGTATATGCTGAAGACTCTATCAAATAATGCACTGAAAGGTGAATGGTTGCTGTATTATCACTAAAGGAAGAAGGAAGGAAAAGAATGTCTCTCTCCATCACCGCCATTAAATACCCAACATACATTGAAATGTCCGTCAAGGCAATAACACCAGAAATGTTTACAAGAGATATCATATTGGAGCAAAAGATCTAGCCCTGACATCATTAGCAGATAATACCATTACCTAGGAAGTCCAAGGGATTTGTCTTTAAAACATACTATAACCAATAAGACATTCAGTAACATCTCCGGTAACACCTGTGTGAATAAAATTGTAAGACTTCAATTAAAAAAGGAAACCCAAATAAATAGATGTGCTGTGTTTCTAAAGGAAAGACTTGATATTGTGAAGATATACATTCTCCCATAATTAACCAATACATTTTGAGCCATTCCAATAAAAATCCAAACATACTATCTACAGAATATGAGAAGCTAACCCAAATTTCACCTAAGTGTGTAAATGAGCCAGGATTACAGCAAATTCTGGAGCAGGGGAGTCAGTGATGGGGCACCAGATCACTAGATATCAAAAGATAAATCACAAGAATCAAAACAGAACAGAATTAGCCAAGGAAAAGACAAATCAGTGAAATAGAATACAGAGCCCAGAAAAAAAATATTTCAATGACTAAAAAATAATGAAATAGCTGGCATAGGCATAATTGGGATCCACCTGTGTGGCAGATCAAAGATGGCTCCAGAGTCTAGATATGCCTGCCATTGGGAGGTGGGGTCTCTGCCTCCTCCCTTTGAATCTGGGCTGGATTTTAGTTGCTTTAGAGTATGTTGGAAGTGATACTGTGCCAGCTCCAGTCCAAACCTTTAAGGGAACAGCAGATTATCCTTCCTTTCTCTGGTAGCCCTGTGCTGTCCTGTGGGAAGATTGATTGTCCTGAGTTAACCATACTATGAGGAAGCCCAGGCTTGCCATCAGGGGAGGCCGTGGGGAGGGAGAGAGGGGAAGTTGATGGGCCAGCCCGTGACTCCTTCCTCCTCCATCCCAGCTGAGTGCCCTAACATTGTGGACCAAAAGCAAGTCATTGCTGCTGTGCCCTGTCCCAATTCTTAATCCACAGAATCATGTGATGTAATGCTTGTACATTATTGGTTTGAGGGTAAACCAAACTTGGGGATAGTTTGTCATGCAGTAGTAGCTAACTGGAACAACTTAGGGGAAAAATAAGTTAGACTCTCTTTCTACACTATAAATAAGTTCCAAAGGGATTTAAATATATAATTTACAAAGCAATAAAGTACTAGAATAAAACTAAGAGGACTAATAGTTTACATTGCTAGGAGGTGTAGAAAAGGCAATTTCATACATTGTTAGTGGTAGTGTGAATTGCTACAACTTTTTGGAGAGTGATACACAATATCTATTAAAATTATCAATTCTGAGAATCTAGCTATGGAAACCAAGTTCAAGTTCTTATCAGTATGTAAGACTCTCTGTAAGAAGATGCTTATCACAGCATAGTTATGAAAAAAACAATGAGACAGTTTGGATGGTGGAATCAATTACATCCTATCCACACAATGGAATGTTACAGAGCTATTAAAAACAAAAAGGCTAGATCTGTGCTTATGAATGCTTATGAACCTGGAGGGATCTTGTCTTATTCAGTTTGGGCTGCTATAACAAATATACCCCATAGATGGATGTTATAAACAGCTCACACTTATTTCTCACATTTCTAGAAACTGGAAAGCCCAAGATCAAGGTGCTGGTAGATCTGGTGTCTGGTGAGATTAGACAGACACCTTCTCATTGTATCCTTGCACAGCCAAGAGAAAAATCTCTCTTCTCATAAGGGTCCTAATCCTATTCCTGATGGCTCAACCTTCATGATCTAACTACTTCCCCAAAGCCCCACCTCCTGAGACCATCACACTGGAAGTTAGAATTTCAACATATGAATTTTGGGGAGATACAAACATTTAGTCCAAAACAGATCTCAAAATATAAAAGTAGTTTCACACTCTGGAAGATGATTTGGCAATTTGTTAACAAATACACCTGCAATTATCATATGACCCGGAAACTTCATTCTTGAATTTTTTTTTTCCCAAGAGAAATAAAACTTGTGTTATCACAAAAACTTGTACACAAAGTTTCATAGAAGCTTTATTCAAAATAGCCCTAAAATGAAAGCCAGGCTAGATATCCTTTAACAGGAGAATACTAAACAAACTGCTGAATACATGGAATGCTACTAAACAATGAAAAGGAACGAAATATTAATACACACAATAAATAACCTGGATGAGTCAGCAAAGAATTGTGCTGAATGAAAAAAGCCAGTCCCAAAAGATTATATACTGTATGCTCCATCTGCACAACATTTTGAAATAATGAAGTTGTAGAAATAGAGAACAGATTAATGGTTGTTGGGGATTAGAGATTGGAGGAAGGTGGACAAATGTGTGTGTGAGGAAGGGGACAAGAAGAAGGTGGGGAGTAATGAAAAGGCAACAGGAGGGTCCCTATGGTGATGAAATGTTCTGTATCTTGACTGTGATGGTGGCTACAGGAGCCTACACATGTAATGAAGTAGTGCAGAAATACACACACACACACACACACACACACACACACGAGTACAAGTAAAACCAAGGATAACATCACTGGATTGCATCACCGTCACTATCCTAGACATAATTTTCTACTACAGCTTCACACAATCTTATCCTTGGAGGAAACTAGATAAAGGTATGCAAGAACTCTATATTATTTTTCACAACTTGGAAGTGAATCTATAGTTAACCAAATAAAAATCTAAATTAAAAACCTTTTAAAAATATTATAACAAAATCTATAATACAGTAAAAAAGTAGCTTTCAGAGGTATTTAAATATTATCTTGCCATTTTGGTAAAACAAGACAAAATGAAACTTCATATATTTGAATATATATTCGAATGAGCACAGGGTGTGATAGACAGAGCTCAAACTATTAACACTGGTTACCTATGGAAGCCGGGATGGAGGAGAAAAGAGATGACATTATCAAGTTATCAAGATGACATTATCGACATATTCTATGTTGACTTTTTTTTGCTACATTAGGATGCATTTTTATAATAAAAACAAATATTGGAAAGAGCTAAATGAAAAAACAAAACCATAAAAGTGATAGGGAAAATAATACATTATTTTTACAAGTTTAGGGTGGAGATTCCCTTTCCAAGGAAGGAAGATTCAACACCCAGAAGCCATAAAGGAAACAACTAACAGATTCATCTCATAAAAAAATAAAAACTCCCACAGATCAAAACACATCATAAAGAAAGTTTAAAAACAAGTAATGTGGAATTTTCTAACAAACGAAAGATTAGTAGCCAAAAATTGTTCTTACAAATCACAAAGAGAAAACAATGAAATAGAAAAATTGGTGAAGACTTTGGCCACACCACTAAGATAAAGCAATAATGTTGACTGCTAAAACAGAAATCTTTCAGCCTTGGTTTGGCCTGAGACTCTGAAAGTCAAGAACAAGACAGCAGGTGCCAACTAGCCCCAGCATCTACATGCTGGACCCTGATGCAAGACCCACTCAGAGGATGATCTAACCCTCCACCTCTTACCCAAAGGAGAGGCAGAGGGAGACAGGGCTTCTTGTAAAGAGTTGGCAGTGGCCCCCAAGCTTCCTTGGAGACACATACGGGCACACACACGCATGCACACTCAGACATACATGGAGGAGGAAGGCTATCTGCTTCCCAGCCCATGCCAGAGGGCAGTCACACTGTGAGAGGAACTCCAAGATGGGTCACCAGGAGAATGTGAGATGGGTCCCTCCAAAGACTGAAGGTGAGGGTATGTGGCTATGTCTGCTCTGCCCAAGTTGGCACAAGGGGAAGCAAAGGACAGTGAAGAGAGGGGAAGGACCTAGGGCATCTAGGCCCCTAATTACAGGCTGATGGTGGCACTACGAGTGGCCCCAGTGAAAGGCCTTCCCTCTGTCAAGAAAAGGACAATCTGGGCCCACAGTGGATTGGGCCTTCATCAGCCCCCAAAGCATCATTCAAAGAGAGCATCAGAAATTGCACCCAGAAGTCTGAAAAAACCCCAAGCTGTATGACATCAGCCACTCTGTGGCCTTTTCTCCTAATCCTTTCTCCTTCCTGAGTCCAGCTTAAGAAGGATAATAAGCAGTTCCTGTTGGGTTGGGGGAAAAGAAGGGTGAGAACAGCTGAGTTTCTCCAGGCAGCTCCTGCTGGAGGCTGGGGAAGCTTTCACTGGGATGAGATCCGAGAGTCAGATTTATGCTGGTCCTGACTGTGCTGTGCGATCCTAGACTGACCGACTAGACTGAGCCACTGAAAATTCAATGAGAATTGCCCCAGATTTTATTCAACAGCAGGGAAGGAAAACCAGGAGAGCAGACTGGAAAGGGTGACAGTGAGAACTACAGAAGCGGTCCTCCACTTGGCCCCTGGTGAAGTCCCCTGGACCCTGTCCAGAAAGGTCCTCCTCACCAGCAATCATAAAAACACAAATTAAGACAAAAATATGTTTCTCTCGATTCAGAGGGGCAAATATGCAACATACCAATGTGGTCTCAGGATGGTGAGGAAATTGCTCATGCATCACTGAAGAGCCTGGGGGTGCAAAAACTCCTTCCAGAAGGCAAAATGCAGATTTGCTGAAACTAAACTTACACTTTACAAAAATCCCACTTTTAGGAATATGTTCTAAAACATCTCTCATATGTGCATAAAGTTGAATATAGATTCATTGCGTCATTAGAAGAGTGCAAATTTAGAACAATCTACGTTTCCATCAATAAGGGTGGCTAAGCAATCATATGAAGAAAGCTCAACATCACTGATCATTAGAGAAATGCAAATCAAAACCACAATGAGATACCATCTCACACCAGTAAGAATGGCTATTAAAAACTCAAAAGATAACAGATGCTGGCTACGTTGTGGGGAAAAAGGAACGCTTATACGCTGTTGGTGGGAGTATAAATTAGTTCAACCAATGTTGAAGATAATGTGACAATTCCTCAAAGACCTCAACACAGAAATACCATTCAACCCAGCAATCTCATTACTGGGTATATGCCCAGAGCAATATAAATAATTCTGTTATAAAGGCACATGCATGTGTATGTCCATTGCAGCACTATCCACAATAGCAAAAACATGGAATCAATTTAAATGGCCATCAAATGGTAGACTGGAAAAAGAAAATGTGGTACATATACACCATGGAATATTCTGAAGCCATAAACAAGAAGGAGATCATGTCCTTTGCAGGGACATAGATGGAGCTGGAGGTCATTATCCTAAGCAAACTAAGGCAGGAACAGAAAACCAAATACCACATGTTCTCATTTATAAATGGGAGGTAAATGATGAGAACACAGGGACACGTAGAAGAGAACAACACACATTGGGCCTGTCAAAGGGTCGGAGGGAAGAGGGAGAGGATCAAGAAAAATAACTAATGGATACTAGGCTTAACACAAGGGTAATGAAATGATCTGTACAACAAACCCCCATGATACATGTTTACCTATGTAACAAACCTGTACATCCTGCACTTGTATTCCTGAACTTAAAATAAAAGTTAAAAACACACACATACAAAAAAAACAAAACACGATGACTGCATACACACACAGAATAAGATGCAGCTGGTAAAAAGAATGGCTCCATCTTCTGATATAAAAAAGTCTCCAAGACACAGGAAGTCCCAAAAGCAAATCACAGAATTGTATCCAATGTATGACACTCCTTACATTAAAAAGCAAATATAGGCTGGGCGCAGTGGCTCACGCCTGCAATCCCAGCACTGTGGGAGGTGAAGACCGGCAGATCACGAGGTCAGGAGATCAAGACCATCCTGGCTAACATGGTGAAACCCCGTCTCTACTAAAAAATACAAAAAATTAGCCGGGCGTGGTGGTGGGCACCTGTAGTCCCAGCTACTTGGGAGGCTGAGGCAAGAGAATGGCATGAACCCGGGAGGTGGAACTTGCAGTAAGCCGAGATCATGCCACTGCACTCCAGCCTGGGTGACAGAGAGAGACTCTGTCTAAAAAAAAAAAAAAAAAAAGCAAATATATATGTATGCGTGTGTGTATGCATTTATATATTCATACATACACAAATATGTAAAAAATAATTAGAGAATTCTCATCAAAATGTTGCCAGTGGTTACTTCTGGGAAGGTAGTGGGTACCTGTGAGGAGAGGTTTTTTGTTTTTTTTTTTGTTTTTTTTTGGAGACAGGGTCTCAGTCTGTCACCCAGGCTGGAGTGCAGTCGTGTGATCTCAGCTCACTGCAACCTCTGCCTCCTGGGTTCAAGTGATTCTCATGCCTCAGCCGCCACCATGCCCAGCTCATTTTTTTGTATTTTTAGTAGAGACAGGGTTTCACCATGTTGGCCAGGCAGGTCTCGAACTCCCAACCCCAAATGATCCACCCGCCTCAGTCTCCCAAAGTGCTGGGACCACAGGTGTGAGCCACCACACCCGGCCTCACGTTTTTTACTGAGTAAACTTCACTGCTATATGAATCTTTTGTAATGACAATGTATTTATATATGTGTATGGTCAATATTAATAAAGGTGAGAGAAGTTAGAAATGAAGAAAGAGTAGTGTGGAGGATGGAGTGGATGAAGGGAAAAGCCAATCAGAGAAGCACACTAGGGTGCTGTAGCAGTAGTCCAGGGGACACCTGTGGAGGCTGGAATTAGACATGGGCACGGGAGGAGAAGGGGGAGCAGGTGAGCATGGGCTTGGGAGGACAACTGGCACAGTTTGTTGACTGTGGACATGCAGGCTGAGAGGAAGAAAATAGATTAATGTGATGACTAATGTAGCTGATGACAACAGTCCCACACTTCGGGCAGGGGCCCAGGGCAAGAAGCAGGGACCGAGGGCAAGGAGCAGGGTGGGGAAGGAAGCAGAGGTGAGAGTTCATATCCCAGGGAATACACTTCTGGACCATCAGACAGTGGAGTGTGTGGGCACACACCTCAGGCGGCAGATCTTGGAGATTCCAATTTGTATTTCTGAACATGTAAGTGGCTTTGAGCATGACCAAGGTGAACAAGAATAGAAATATGGAAGGCACCAACAGATGATGGACAGATGAGGAAGGAGATGATAATTACAGCAAAAAGGCCAACCACAGGAGAGGCTGCCATTTGTTGAGCAAGTGAGATATGCTGTGTGCTGTCCCTTTGTTTTATTCAATCATTATAATTCTAGGAGGTGGGTATTATCATAATTCCCATTTTATAAATGAGCAATTGGAAGCTTAGAATCACCAAATAATTTTCCCAACATAGCAAAGAATCCAGCTCTGGCTGACTCCACTCACTATTCGAATCCAGCTCTGGCTGACTCCATTCTCACAGCAACTACACCACTTGGCTTCTGCCAAAGCAATCCTACTTGCACTCCTCCTTTTGGATGGCTGAGAAGCATCACTATCTAATTACCATAAAGCCCCCTCCTCTCCATGCCTGCTGTCTTTGTCCTTGTCTGAGACCTCTTTATCCCTCCCATCCCTACCTTCAGTCTGTCCTGCACAGGACTGACAAAGTCATCTTCCAGAATCACAAGCATGACTACATCAGTATTCTACTTAAAATCCTTCAGTAAGTATTCTCTCTACCAGTCAAGATGCTCGAGCGAGGAACAGACAGATACTATTGTCTGAAACAACCACAAAGACAACAAAACGCTTGAAACAATGGGTTTCTTTTTTATTTGTTTGTTTTTGTTTTTCAGCTTATATTTTAGATTCAGGGGCAAGGAAGGATTTTACCTGAAGCCTTAAGGGGAGCATGGACCTTGAGACCTTGAGTTTGGACTTCCAGCCTTCAGAACTGAGAGGGAATGCATTCCTGCTGTCTTAAGCCACGCAGTTTATGATTCTTTGTGACAGAGGCCCTAGGAAACTATTACAATAGGTTTATAGATTTCATAAGACTTGGAAAATATTTGACCATTAGTTCTTCAGTTCTTTTTCTTTCTCATCCTCTCTTTTGCTCCTTTGAGGACTCAAATGACCTGTAAATTAGGCTGCGTTAAATTGTCCCACAGCTCACTGATGCTCTGGGAGTCTTTTAAAGACTTTTTTTTTTTTTTTTTTTGAGATGGAGTGTCGCTCTTGTTGCCCAGGCTGGAGTGCAGTGGTGCAATCGCGGCTCACTGCAACCTCTGCCTCCCAGGTTCAAGTGATTCTCCTGCCTCAGTCTCCCAAGTAGCTGGGATTACAAGCGCCTGCCACCATGCCCAGCTAATTTTTGTATTTTTAGTAGAGATGGGGATTTCACCATGTTGGCCAGGCTGATCTTGAACTCCTGACCTCAAGTGATCCACCCCCCTTGGCCTCCCAAAGTGTTGGGATTACAGGCGTGGACCACTGTGCCTGGCCTAAAGACTTTTTAAAATTTTCTCTCTATGATTTCTATTGCTACGTCTTCAAGATCACCAGTCTCTTGTGATGCCTGATCTGATATTAACTCCATCCTGTGTATTTTAAATGTTACATATTGTCTTTTGTTTGGATCTTTTAAATATCTTCCATGTCTGTACTTAACTTTTTGAACATGTGGAATGCAGTTATAATAACAGTTTTACTGTCTATGTTTACTAATTGTAACATCCATGTCAGTTTTGCATCAGTTTCAATTGATTAACTGTCTCTCATTACGGGTTGCATTTGTTTGCTTCTTTTTTTATTGACTGCTAGACATTATGAATTTTACCTTGTTTGGTGCTGGCTACTTTTGTATTCCTATGCATATTCTTGAGCTTTTTATATGCAGTTGAATTAACTGAAAATCTTTTGATCCCTTCAAGTCTTGCTTTCAAATTTTATTAGGCAGGACAAGAGCTGGGTTTAGTGTAGGACAAATGATAGCCACACTCATGAGGCAAGATCTTTTGAGTACTCAATGCCCATGAATTGGGAAGTTCTCCAGACTGGCTGGTGGAGACAGGTGCTGTTCCTGGCAGCACTCCACTCTCTACCTTTGTCATCACAAGATGTTTGTGACTCCTCTTCTTTTGTATAAGAACAGCAGTCATATCAAATTAGGATTCTCCCTAATGACCTCATCTTAACTGGAGAAACCTTAACTGACTGCTTTCTGCAGCCAACCAGAAGTACCTTCAATTTTCCATTTGCCACAGAGAAAAGGGGAAGGATTTGCAAAGGGAGCAGCCTTGAGTCCTTTTGTTACTGAGGCATGGAAAGTTGGGGTTTTCCTCTCAATTTAGTTCTAGGAAGTCAGTGTGAATTGATCTTAGATTCCCTGCCTCCAGACCTTGTTCTCCTGCCTCAACAGGAGAGAAAAGCTACAATAATAAGTGAATCCACCCAGGAGATCCATGATTGAAAAAGTTTTAGAAAAGAGAACAGAGAAAGTATATGGAGTGGGGGTCAGTAATTAAAGAAAACAATAAAATAAAATGTATCAGATTTTGCATAATGATCGTCAGTCTCTAGTGTGAAAAGACCCACTGAATAACCCCTAAGTGAAATGAGATCCACGCCAACCAGAGCACTCCCGGGATAAAAGAGAAAATTCTGAAATATTTCAGAGAGGGATCTGGCCTCGTATGAAAGAAGAGGGGTGAGAATGGCATCTGACTTCTGGTGGCAGCTCCCTGAGCCAGAAGTTAGTGGCCACAGCTTCAAAATCTGGGTCAAGAATCTCCGACCAAGCTGCCAATCAAACACGAAGGTAGAATAACTAATTTTTGCACATACAAGCTCTCGAAACATTTCCCAGTACAAAACATTCTTCAGGAAGCTATAGAGAGGGAAAAAAACAAGAGAGGACCCATCTTTTGGCAACTAGAGACCCAACGCAGGGAAGGCAAAGGGGACTCCCAGGACCCCAAGACAACAGTTGGACCGCCAAGTGTGCTGGGGCAGGGGCCTGGGAGGATGTCAGTAGGGGAGGAAGCCCAGCCATGATGCATCTGTACCACTGCAGAGAGAGCCCCCTTCTGGCCCAGAGTCTAGGGATGAGTGGGAAGAGAGCACTAAACCAAGGGAAATCTTGGCAACGGTTTATTCCAAGTAAAACAAAAAGTTGTACAAAATAGGAAATGTGCACTGCATGGTTTAGCTGTGAATAATACGAACATAGTCATAACTATGTAAATACCAAATATTGATTTGGCCAAAACTTAGGCTGTAACTACCATGACGGGGCTGAGATGAACAGAGAGACAGCACGTATGCACAGGAGGATGGTGTTTTTAAAGAGCGACATCCTCCTCTTCCATGGTGGAAGTTCATCCCATGACATTTAAACTGGAAAATCAAAAAACGGCCTTCTAAACTTGTTATTTTAAAGTCAGGAGGAAAGCACCAGAAGAAACGGCAGGAATTCAAAGTGATTGCCTCCGGGGAACGGGAATCTGGAGTGGGAAGAGGAAGGCTGTTTCTCATTACAAGCCTTGAAGAACCATTTAAGTTTTAAAACTACCTACATGTATGACTCTGATAAACATACATTTTTAAAACTACTTACGAAACAACAAGGAAAAGATTAAGAGGGGTGAAGGTAGCACATTTCAGACTGTTTCAGCAACTTACCTCCAAGTGAGTAAATACATAACTCAGTCATTTGGGGCATAGACCTAAAGGGGTGGCATCCAGAAATTTCTTCAGAGTCTTACTTATTATCTTTAAAATTCAGGCAGAAGTTTTTACTCTCTTTCATAATACATCCGTGTTTGTTTTTATAGTATGTGGCATACCTCCAGAAGGTTTTTTTTTTCTTTTCCTCTCCTTTTGCCTTCTTCCTCTTTCCCGAGACACACATCAGGCTGGGATGACAGACAAAGACATTCTTCCAGTAGAATAAGGTGTAGGGGGTGCCCGTAAGATTAACTGGGGAGGGTAAAATATCTGATCATCTTTCAGTCACTACGGACTACCACTACCAAGGCCCCTTATCTCATCTGCTCACTCCACCGTCTAAGCCTAGTGCCTCTCAGCAGGGAACTCAGGGAGGTTAAAGACTGGATCCCCAGCACAAGGCCAGGGTAGGACTCTCTTGGGATCAGGCGGCAGACAAAGCCCTGGAGGAGGGGAAGGAGATGGAGTCCAAGAAGGAAAAGACATCTCAGTCTTAGCATCAGAAAGACCGTGGGGGTGCTCCCAAAGAGTTAGACCTAAAGCCCCACAGCAGAGAAGGAATCTGGGAAGGTGGGCTTCAAGGAAGAAAGTGGAGAATCCCATCCCAAGTCTCCAACTCCTCTTGTGAATTCTGGAATCAGTACAATTGTTATACTCACAGCAAACATCATTCAGGGTCTTCTTGCACAACAGAGCTTTCAAAAATATGCTATGATTTCAATCAGTTACCTTTATTGGCCACTGATATGCAAAGTCTATCCTGAGGCTCAGGATCCCCCAAGTTCTTCCAAAGACTGTCGGGCCCCAGTCTAGGAAGCATGGAGATGACAAGTGGAAAACAGTGACATCACACATGGGACAGATGATGTGATGTTGGCAGGATAATTCCCTGAGATACGACTTTTGTCGGGGTCTCTCCACGTCCTGCCCTGTTGGAGGCTGGAAGCCTCGGAGCTCTCTACCTCCTAGGGGGGCAGCAGCAGGGCAGAAAACAGAAGCTTCTCAGAGAGTACCCCTGTTCCTAGCTCTTGTTCTTCAAAAGTCAGGAAGTGTGATGGGAAGAAGAAATAAGTTAGCTGCAGAAGCCGTGAGGGAAAGAGGAAAGATTGTGCAGCCATCGAGGGAGGCAGAGTCCATGGATCCTGGAGGAGAGACCCTGCCTGGCTAGCTGTCAGTGCTGAGGAAAGCAACTTCTGAAAGCAACTGCTAGAGGGAGGCATGGAATTTCCACTCCTGTGTAGGTTGCTGTGACCTTGGGGTCCAGATGCACGGTGCCCCTGGCCTTGAGGAGACCAGGTAGACTGTGTCCTCCACATTGTAGCCCTAACAGGTGGGTTGGAGGACTTGCCTGCTGCTCTTGTGGGACCTTCATAAGCCCAGGATTCAAAAGGAACCTCCAATATAACTGAGACTGAATTATTTCCAGCCAGACAGAAGTGCCAGAAATTCAAAGAGTATTTGGGAAGCGAGGCATATGCCTGCCGCCTAAGTTATTCTTGTTTTGAATTATGAACTCCTTTGCTTCTGGTGATGCCCTATCTGGCCTGGCATCCAAGGCAGGTGAGAAATTTCCTCCACCAGGCTTTGCTTGGCCTGGGATGAGGAATTTGTCTGGAATCACACTCACTCCACCTTCCCACATCCAGACATAAGCAGTCACCTTTAGGGTCTTGCCTCTCTCTGTTCCAGACAGCTGGTTCCAGAGTCAGCTGTCACAACCGACCCTGACAGCTCTAGGGACAATTAGCAAGGCAGAAGAAGGGAGTCCTTGGACAGAGAGGAGGGCAGACAAGGAAGAGAGGAGACTTTAGAGACAGGCACATCCCACAGCCTCCAGTGTTACCATATCCAGCAGGCTGACTGAGCCGCACTGAGCCCTGGTCAGAAGTGAGTGATCTCTAAACTGGGGCTGGGTTTCACTTTTCTTGTCTCTCTGAGCTCAGCCACCAGGTGATACCCAAGTCAGCATACCCCACCCACACTGTGGCCGTGTCCCAGTGCTCCAAACGCCACATTGAAGGGAGCAGGTCTCAGACTGCAGAGCTCACATGTGACAGACATAACCAGTGGGGAAGAAAAAGTCGTCCCCTCATGAGTCTGAAGTCAGTACCTAAAGGAGAGAATGGGGAGGCGGCAAGGCATGGCCCCACAGCACAGGTCGGAAGGAAGAGCTCCCAGGGTTAAGAAGCGAAGCCCCGAGACACAGCCACCATTTCTACCACCCCAGCTCAGGGCTACCTTCAGGACCCACCCAAAACTCAGCTAAGGCCAGGGAGGAGGAGCCCTCAAGGACAAGCTGCAGGCACCAAGCCCCACCTTCAGGCACTGGCTAGACTGGAGTGAGAAGCCCTGTGAGCACACACTGGCTCCTCTACTTGTTGGTCTTGGTTTTACAGGTCAACCGAGGAAACAGGGCCAGTGTGTGCAACCGCCTATTGTTGGAGGCATGGTGGAAGGTGAGCCCCTTCTCCCCAGGCTTTCTGAAGTCATGTGGGGCGATCTCTACCAGAGTGACGCTGCCTGCCTCCCATCCCCATCCCCCACTGCTGGTGGCGACGGGACGTTCCACAGTCCTAGTTTGGGTAGGACAGAACCATAGAAAGGCAACCCCCGACTCCGAAGTCTCATTCCCTCCTCTCTGGGTCACTTTGACAGTCCTGCCTGCTCCAGCATTCTCTCGGGGCTGTTGGAAAAGTGGCAGGGAGCGGGCACAGGGTGGGGAGGTGAGCGTGGACCTGCTGCTCCATCGGCGGTGCCGTGAGAAAGCTGCTGCTCCTTCTCCAGCTGTCTATCTCCTGTGTTTCACTTCTCAGCTGGATGTAAGTGGAGGAGATGAATAATGGGGTGTTATTTATAAGTCCCTTAAAACCTCAACAACCCAACCATGTGTCAGACGCAGTGCCTGGAGCTTTGTCAATGCCTCGTGTCATTTTGTGCCATAACTCTCCAGGTGGGAATTATTACCCTGTGCATGTGAGCCACAGTCTCTGCCATTCCCACCCCTGCACTCTTTCCTCCACACTGCAAAGTCCCGTCGGTAGGAGTACACTTGTCTCTCAGGGCTTCGGTGAGAAGCCCTGGGGACCTCATTTGGTGGGAAGCCTTTGTCAGCTGCAGAGCATCAAGCAAGGCTTGGGCTCTAGATTTTGCTGTGCCTCGCATTGCTGATAACCCAATGGTGTCTTGGCTCCAGCTACCGAAGTCCACAGATGTGGCAGCGATCATGGCCCTGTTCCCTGCTCTCCTCAGCCCACACGTTCCCCTTAGATGATTTCATCGGCCACACAGCTCCAATTCCCGGCTCTCTGTTCAGATTTATGTCTCCCGCCCAGGCTGTGTGCAGGGTTCCAGGTGCACACATCCATCCTGTGCACACCTCCCTCAGCCGGCTAACAGCCACCGAAGCTCCCAGGTCTACATCCACTTGACATCTGCTTCTCCAGATCTGCCCCTCCAGGATCCTCCAGAACATGGTACTGTCCTTAGACACTGGCCCCTCTCTCAGCACCTATGTCCAATCAGGCTCTGAGTCAGGGTAGGTCAAACTGAGAACTCCTGGCCCTGTTCACATCTCTCTCTGCAAAGGCCAACAAGGTTTCTTTGCCCGGGTTATGTGCTAGCCCCTAAACTAGTCTTCCATTCCCACCTTGGCCCCATCAAATCCATTCTGTGTACTGCCCAATATAATAGTTCTTAGACACAAATCTGATCATATCACACCGTCGTTTAAAGCCCTTCAAATCCTCCCAATGCATTTGGAGGGAAACTGGATAGCTGACGGGTGCCCAGGCACTACAGGGCTGGCTTCTGCCTCTTCTTCAGAACTCCAGCCACAGAAGTCCCCTTTTTGTTCTTGGAAGCTCCGGCTCTTTCCCATCCAGGCTCCCACACCTGTGTCCCTCTGCACGGCCTCTCATTCCCACGCTTTGTTCAGCCAACTGCGGCCACCTTCAGTCTCAGATGGCATTAGATGGCACTTCTGCAGGGAAGCCCATCACCCTCCAGATTGACCTGAGACCCCCCCGCTCTCTGGAATACAGGAAGACTGAAAAAACCTTACTGTGATTTGAACTGTAATGTGTTGTTTACACTTGTGTAATGACTTTCTTCCCTGAGGGATTATGGTGCCTTGAATACAGAAATCAGGGCAGACTGTTTCTCAACTGTGTCCTCAGGGCCTTGGGCAGGTCTAGCATGAAGCAGGTATTAGTAAACATCAATGGAATTGATTCCATGGAAGTGGCTATTAAAATAAGTTGAAAAATACTGAATATATTGGTTTTTTTAGTCAACTATAATTTTAGAGCAACTTTAGGTTCACAGCAAAAACTACAGAGATTTCCCTTATACCCTCTGCCCCACACATGTACCGCCTCCCCCATTATCCACATCTCCCGCAAGAGTGGTGCATTTGTTACAATGGATGAGCCTACAGTGACACACCAGTATCACCCAGAGTCCATGATTAATTCGAGTTCACTCTTGGTGTTGCACATTCTACGGGGGTTAATAATGTCATGTATCCACCATTGTGTCAAGTGAGGGAAGAGGGCCAGTGTGTGCCATCGCCTATCGTTGGAGGTATGGTGGAGGATGAGCCCCTGCTCAGGCTTTCTGAGGTCATGTGAGGAGACCTCCACCAGAGTGACACTGCCTGCCTCCCACCCCCACCCCGCACTGATGGTGGTGACAGCACGGTCCACAGTCCTAGTTTGGGTGGAACAGAGCCATAGAAAGGCAGCAGCTCCCCACCCCGAACTCTCATTCCCTCCTCTCTGGGTCACTTTGACAGTCCTGCCATCCCCAGCACTCTCTCAATGGTATCTACATTGTAATATCACACAGAACAGCTTCATGGCCCTAAAAAACCTCTGTGCTCTGCCGATGCATCCCTCTGTCCCCCCAACCCCTGGCAACCACTGATCTTTTAACCGTCTCCATAGTTTTGCCTTTTCCAGAATGTCATATAGTTAGAATCATACAGTGTGTAGCCTTTTCAGAGTGGCCTTTTTCACTTAGCAATATGCATTTAAGTTTCCCCCATGTCTTTCCATGTCTTGACAGCTCATTGCTTTTTAGCACTGAATCATATTCCATGTGCCTGGATGTGCCACAGTTAATCCATTCACCAACTGAAGGACAATTTGATGCTTCCAAGTTTTGGCAATTATGAAGAAAGCTGCAATAAACATTAGTTTTGGGGTGCTGGTTGTGTGGACGTAAGTTTTCATCTCTTTGGGGAAAATGCCAAGAAGTGTGACTGCTGGATCCTAAGGTAAGAGTATGCTTAGTTTTTAAAGAAATCTCAAACTGTCTTCCAAAGGAACTGTACCAGGTTTCATTCCCACCAATAAATTAGAGGATTGTTGCTTCACATCCTTCCAGCATTGGTGTTTCCCAGGCTCTGGATTTTGCTCATTGCACGGGTATATAGTTGGATCCTGTTTTAATTTGCAACTCCATAATGACATATGACATTGAGCATCTATTCAAACACTTATTTGCCAACTTGTATCTTCTCTGGTGAGGTGTCCGTTCACGTCTTCTGTCCATTTTTTAAATCAGATTGTTCGTTTTCTTATTGAGTTTAAGAGTTACTTGTATATTTTAGGTGAAAGTCCTTTGTAAGATGTGTTTTTTTTTCAAATATTTTCTCCCAGTCTGTGGCTTGTTTTCTCACTATTTCTAATTATATTGACTTGACTTTTAAGGACAAAAACAACCCTATTTTAAAGAGTTTGTAATGAGAATGAGTACAGCACCTTCTTCCCAGATCTAGAAGCAGTGCACAGCTGTGGTTTCCTAGGCTTTCCTGGCCATGAGATGTGGGTTTGTTAGGAGCCCACACTGGCCTGCTAAGCTATGGCCACTAATCCCACGTCTCCTGGGCTGGCTCTGCTCTTTTGAAGCCAGTGCCTAGACTAATGCTTTGGGGTAGAAAGGCTAAATGTCCTTCCACTAGAGACTCCACTGGACAGGCCTCCCTCTCCAGGGAGGAGGCGGTGGTGCCTCAAAGAAGAGGAATTCCCACTCTTGGTCATTCTAGCAAGGGACAGGAAATGAGATTAGTGACTGGGTGAGGCACATGGACTTATTCGGAACATTCTCGGGGAAGTGGAAGGCAATTCTACTCCCTGACAGTGAGGGAGGTCATGGGAGAGGCAGCCAGGAAGTCCCCTTGTTCCAGTCCAGGGAGCTCACCCCGACAGAGGCAGCTGAGAGTTGATATGCCTGGGTTGATGACTCTTGCACCCATTTAATTTAAAGGATAATGGTAGGCTGCAGTGCTTTGGGGCCAGGCCACTTGGTTTTGTGCTCTTTTCTGTTTTTTTCCACGGGAACACTTGTGCACCTCACAGCACTCCACGTGCCTAAGACTGCAATTGTGGGTGCATGAGGAAGACAGGGCCCCTCCAACTCTTTCTGCCCAGCCATTGGTGAGAACAGAGCCAGAGCTAGAGCTGCAGGAGACCTTGGTGCAGCACCCAGTGCACACCGCCCTACCTGACAATTCTGTCTGGAGCTGGGTGACAGCCAGGATCCAGAGGGGCTGGAGGAACAGAACAAGGCCCTGGACATTGGCTGGCTCCAGAGCAAGCGCAGCCAAAGAGGAAGTGCTGTGCCTGGTTTATTTCCGCCCTCCCTACTCCTTCTTCCTTGTTAACTGTTCTGCTAGGAGCCTCCAGATCATGGATTAGGGATTGTGGTGGGACCCTGTCAGACTCACCATGTTGAAGCAGGTCACCAAAGATCACACAGTTGCCCAGGATGAGAATGCCTGTGCCCAGGGGTGCATCAGATAGAGTGAGGAGCTGGGATTGGATCCCTTGGCCAGGCTGCTGCTTCTGCAATTATCCAGCTACCGTAGGACAGGAATAAAAGAAGCCACAGAAATCAAAGAGCTGAGGTAAGCAGGAATGCATGGCGAGAAGGGAGGGCCCAAAACAGCCTTTCCTCATGATGATGGGAACTGCCGAGTCTTTTGAGGGACCAAAAGGGGGACACAGTAGCAGAGCTGAAGGGCCTTGTCCTCCAGGAATCAGGAAGGAAAGGGAATTAAGGTAGCCAGTTTATGGGTCAGTGCTGGGCCCCAAAGCCCAACTGTGCAAAGGGTTTTGGCTCCACCTCCAGCAAAATGATGTCTGATGACGTGTCCCAGGATGGGGTCTCCACCAGCCCTCCCATTCATTGACGCTCACCCTGCACCCGGAACCACTCAAGAAGCAGCGGGGTTGGGTTGAGCCTCCAGGAAGCCTGCAGTTGGGGCAGATTCGGGGTGCAATTCAGGACCCATGTAAGAAGTAGATTTACCTTGAAGCTAATGATGCTTCCAGCACAGGCCTCTCATTTGTAGGAACCCCTTCCAAAGCCCCAGGAGTGGCTCTAGCAATCAGTGTAAGTAAGAAGATATCCTCTCATTCACAATTTTGTATCCTTTTTCTTTACAAAGTCCCCTACTGGGACCTCCCCTCTGTCCCACATAATGTACTCTGCCCCCATCAAGTGGCACTGGAGTGGCCCCAGGCATATGGGGGATCCAGAGAAGTTCAGCTGAGAATATGTTATTTAATCTACAATCTGGAAAGATGCTTTGAAATGTTGCAATAAAACAAATGAGAAGTTATGGTCTTCCACTTTGGACAGAAATATGATTTTGTCATCCTTAAATTTTTAATTAAGGAACAGAGAAAAAAATTAGATAATGATTAATGGGGCCAGGCATCGTGGCTCTCACCTTTAATCTAAGCACTTTGGGAGACTGAGGTGGGAAGATCACTTGAGCTCAGAATGTTGAGGCTACAGTGAGCTATGATCACACCACTACACTATAGCCAGGGTGACAGAGCAAGACCCTGTCTCAAAAAAAAAAAAAAAAAAAAGGAAAGGAAAAAAGAAAGAAGGAATTTACTGTTAACCAAATTATGTTTTTAAATGTTCAGATTTTACCATGAAGAGGTAGAAATAAATGCCTAATAAAAATAATAAGCAGGCTCTTGGAATATTTAGTAATCTAATCAAGAGAAGTGGGTCCTATGAAGATATTGGGGAAACATTTAAATTTATTGATGAATTAATCAAAACTGACAACAACAAAGAAGACACTAAACATGAATACCATTAAAATATGGATCTAGATGTGTATTTGTCATTCAGAGAGCATTTCAGGTCAATCACCATACAGAAAATTTGACATGCCCTAAAGTCATACAGCTCAGATGGGATAGAAACATGGTTCAAGTCTTCCCTAATTTTTTTCAACAATTTACTATAATTTATATGACATTACCAATTCATCTTGAAGTTGAAATAAATTTTTCTCAGCTACTGATTTTTTCAGAAAATGTTGTTTGTCCAGCACTGCCAGAGGAAAGACTGAATTACCTTTCTATTATGACTCTAGAAAATCATTGTCATAAGAAGAGGGAAACAGCAAGTACCCAGCCAAAAATACAAGAAGGAAAATATTACACAGTATGTCTAGAAGCCAGTAAATAATATGTTTTTGCAGAGTTTTGTGATGCTTACAGTATTTATCAGCTTTTAAAAAATGTGTAGTTCATTTTGATTCTTGTATCATTTTGAATAAGTATTCACTTTTACACCTAGTTTTGTACTCACAATTTTGTATTCTTTTTCTTTACAAAGTCCCCTACATTGAATATGGAATCATAAAAACTAGATAGACAGTGACTGAGGTGGTGACCAGGCATGGGTGCAGACACAAACTCTGCACGGCCTCAGGCACCTTAGCCCAGAAGCCATCTCTAGTCCCTGGGACCCAGAGCCAACCTAACCACCCGCAGGCGTGGAGCCCCACTGGCAGGCGCCAGCTCTCCATCCCCCGACACCTCCCCATGGCTCAGGAGCCCCTGATTCAAATGGGGACTGGACTGGCATCTGGTCACTAGATATCTCGTCCCCAGATTAACTTTTGAGTCATTTCCAATCCTGTTCTTTTTTAAAGACTGATGGTGTGTACTTTCACACTCCTGGAAAGCGAATAACATGAGTTTCTGGAGAACAAACTGGCAATACATATTCGAATTGTTCATACTCTTTGGCCTGGCAATCCCCCTGACAGGAATCTATGAATAGGAATGATTAGAAAAACGGACAAATATGTAAGCAAAATAAGGTTCCCACAGCATTGCCTGACACAATACCAACAATGTTAACAGAAAGAAAATCCTTCTGTTGTGTCTCTCCCTTGTCACTAGGTATCCACAGCCCGAAGAAATTTACCAACATATTAACTAAAATGCTCTGAGTGGTACAATTTGGAGTGATGGTTGTTTTCTTCTTCATGCGTTGTGTATGTGTGTGTGTGTGTGTGTGTAACACAGATGACTTTATGAGAAGAAAATGCACTTTTAAAATGAAACAGTCGTACAAGGAAATCAATCAGACACCTAAACTAGGAGGCTGACACAACTGCTCCCAAAGGAATGTCTTAGTACCCATCAGTATTTCTTTAAGATAAATGGCTTCAGCAGGCTAAAAAATGGCCCGCCCACCTCTTTTCTCAGGGATCCCTAGAGCCTTTGCTCAGACACTTTGATTCAGTAATGCTCATAAATATGGAGCGGCCCTTTGCAAGATCCCTTGCATTTTAATGTGGGGGTAGTGCTCACCTCCTCCGTGGATGGGCGATTGCAAGCAGTTTCTTGGTCCTCATTTCTGCAAGAGCCAGTGAGGTGTGTGGACTGGGATACCTAAGAGGGAGACACATGGAAATGCCATCTTCTGACCAGGGAGTCCCTTGGACCTTGGAAGCAACCAGAGAGCAGAGAAAGAACAGTAGCCCATGCAGATGAACTTACCTCCCCCTTCTGGCCTTGCTGTTGTCTTCTGTCAAGTGGGGAGAAGACTCTGAATAATCTCTGAGGGCTCTCCAATTCTGCACATGAGCTTCCTAGGAGCAGGGAAGTTGACTGGCATGGTGCTTCACGTGAAGGCCACGGGGAAGACAGGGAGTTCACCCGATCCAGCGCGAATGCCCTTCCTTCATCTTAGCTTGGGCGGGTCAGTATTTCTCATCCTACACATGGGGACTCGGTGTGGGTCTTGGTGGCACAGGGGAGTCTGCGTTGGCCAGGGGAGCCCTGGGGTCCAATCTCAGGAAGGGAGGTGCCACAGGGAAAATGGAGGGCCAGAGGAGATCAAGGTAGAGATTTGTTTCTGTATACGGTGCAGAGAGAGGTCCCCAGGTAGAAGCCAAGATGTCACAAGTGCAGGGTGGGTGCAAGGCATCTCAGAGGCCACCTGCAGGGAAGGATCCCTGCTGACCTGGGGACCTGAACACAGTGTGGCCTGCAAACCCATCCTCCCCAGAGGCTCTGCACCCTCACACTCTCTGATCTCCCTCATCTGGACTTTTATACCAAAGAGGTTTTGATGTGCCTATCAGCTTGCCAAGGCCACTGACAGACACAGAAATGCGGTGGAGCCAACCCCATCCAGGGGTCAGTCTTTGATCCTATTTATTACTTAGACCAGTTTGTGACTTGGTCAATACAGATGCTGCATAGCCAGGAAGCACTGGGTGCAGGCTTCGAGCTCATTCCCACAGATTTAGTGGTCAGAGAAGAAAGGGCAACACCTTGGAGAAGCTTGGGAAATTGAGGCCCAAGAGATGAAGGCTGGAGGGTTAACTCTCTCAGCCTCAACTGGCAAAAGCAAATTTGGAAGCAGCTGGAAAACCACATTGTGAATAATGTAGTCTGGCTTGGCCCCCTGCATTGCCTTGTCGTGGGCTTCCAAACCATCCACTTGGAAGTGCCCCATCACCAGCCTCTAATGAAATGCAATTGGCATTCTCAACCACGTTCCCACCTTCACCAGTCCCAGCAGACCCTCAGTCCTGGCTGCACACACTTGGGCACGCCATGCCAGCTGCACCAAGCCAATCTGCTGTGAGATGCCGGGAAACGGTTTGCAAATATTACTTTCCAAATTTATCACTCTTGGCCTGGTACCATGGAAGAAGTTGGTTTTGATTTTACTGTGGATGATCCTGAGGCCCCAGTCTGTGTCCTACTGGGGCTGGCTTCGGGTGCTAGGGCCGAAGCCTGGTCTCAGAGACAGGCCGGGCCTTCTCAAGTGGTTCTGCTGCTGAGAAAGGTGCCGGCCCCTCCACTGACCACTGGCCACCAGCAGAAGCCCACCTGGCTACACTGGGCCTTTCCTGGCACTTTCCAAGCCAGCGAAGGTGACCTCCCTCTGGCAAACAGAAATCCACGCTGTTGGGAGACAGAGCAGTAGGCATCTATCTCCACAGAGCTATCTTGAGCACCTGGTATGCGCCATTTTGTTAGCACGGAACTCTCTCCCCATCCCTGTCTCAGCAGCTTCCTTGGAGCCAGCAGCAGGCCTGAAGAGGAGGAGAGGGGAGTGGCCATCCAGCTGTCAAGAGAGAATCCACAGGCCCCATAGGAGTGACCTGGCTGCCCATCATAGACAGTCTCTCGCTCTGTGGCTCTCAAGCTCCCAATATTTCTGCCTCTCTCTTCTTTTCTGTCTTTATCTGTTTCTTTCTCTGTGTCTTCTTCTCTCTCTGTCTCTGTCTCCCACTCTGTTTATCCTTCTCTATGTCTGTGTCTCTGTCTGTCTCTGTCTCTCTCTCCCTCCTTCCCTCCTCTCCCTCTCTTTTTCTCTCTCCTTCCTCCCCCTTTCCTTGCATCTCCCTGGGGATGATGGAGTTTTCCTCCGCGTCACCATGTGGCTAGACAAATCAGCCCTGGCCTTTTCGCTCTTGCATGAGAGGAGAAGGCTTCCCAAAGTTCCTCAGGTTCCACGGTGTCTGCTTCAGCCAGGTCCCCCACCAAAACCCTCTGAATCACTGGCTCTGGGGATGGCAAGAGGCCTCTTGCCCTGGTCCTCACACTCAGTCTCAGACTGTTGAGACTAACGACCTTGAGTGTGTGTCACGTCCCTCATGTCCCCCTCTAGGGAAACTGGCCAGAGTGGGAAATCACAGCCAAATTTCGGGTCATGGGCAAGGGGCTGAGGTCTCACGTCTGTGAAGAGAGGGGCCTCGAGGGACCCAGGCAGGGAATGGCAGTGCCAGGAGCACTGTGGAGAGTTGTGGGGTCTGCAGGAACCTGCCACCAACTAGATTGGGCAGCCGCTTTCCTGCCACAAGTCTCCTTTCACATCTGTGGCCAGAGTGTCCAACTTTTCAGGAGAAACTGCAGATCTAGATTTCCATATGAAAATGTTAAGACATAATTCAAAGTTTTTTGAGAAGCACTCTGCAAGCCAAATAAAACACATCAGCAGGACGGATCTGGCCAGCACAGCACATTCATGACCTCTGTTTGGTGTCCCCTAACAGCCACCCCTGGGCCCTTAGCCACCTTCAGGGCTGGCAGGGGGGCCTCTGCTTCCAGGGCCCATGCTCCTCCCTCGCCTTCATCCTGGTCATGGGGCTCTGCATTCCCGGGAGCTGTCCCAGTGTTCAGATGACCCTGATGCAGGAGCCCACCTGCAGTACAGCCTCCAGGCTGGTCAGCCCGTGTAGACATCTGGTCGTTCTTCATGTCTGTCACCTGCCCGGCTGGTCACAAAGCAGAGGTCCAAGCCCCAGGAAACCCAGGAGCACAAGGCTGTGGAGGAGATAGGCTTGCTGGTGTTTCATGGCCCTTCTTTGCTGTTACCAAAGCTCATGTTTAAACACAATTATTTTCTGCCCCACTCAGGCAACCCAGTTGGCACACCCTTCCAAGGGCCAAGTCCCATGGCCTTTAAGGAAGCCCTTGCATGGGGCTGCCCATTCCCCAGATGTGAAAGGCAGCTAGTAGGTTTGCTACTCATTAGCTGTGTGGCCTGGGAAAATGATTTAGTTTGGCTGGCCTCAGTTTCTTCATCTGTAAAATGGGAACACTATCTCATGATAGATAAAAAGGGACAAAATTAGACAAATTAGATAAATTCCCTCCCAGCTTCACCCATGTGCAGAAATCCTGGAAGAAGAAGGGGAAGGAGAAGGAGAAGGAGAAGGAGAGGGGAAAGGGGAGTTAATATCTGTTGAAACTGTTATGCATGAGGCACCTTGACAAGGGCTTACTAATGTCATCTCAACTCACCCTACCAATCACCCTGGCAGGCTATCACCCCACTGTTCACACAGCCCCCATTTCCACTTCATAGATGAAATCCTGAGCTCCAGGGAAGTTGAGCTATTTGTCCCTGGAAGGGCCCAAGATTTGAACCAAAATACAAATTTGGTCGGTCTCAACATTAAACCTAGAAACCTGGCCAGCTGCAGTGACCCCCCTGCAGTGCCTTCAGCCCCTGGACCGACACTCCCTCCCACGGCTCCAACATGTGTGGGCCCAGGCTCCAGCGCCCTCCTCAGGGGCTGCCCTGCCTCCGCTCTTGACAGGACCTGCAGGCCTCCATCACCCAGCCCACGCTTCCTGCCTGTGTTGCAGGGGTGCCCAACCCAGTGCTGGCCTCCTCCTCTCGGTGTTGCAGGCGGCCTGCCAATGACATTCCTTGGCTCAAATGGACCCTGTGAACAAGAGAACACTCCCCCAACTACTGCCTTCTTGGCCCAGCGAACTCCTTCTCATCCTTCAGAACCCAGTTCAGACATACCTCGTATTGGGGGCTGTGCCTGGCAACCCCAGCTCCCCAGGCTGGGCTGAACGCCTCCCTAGGCCACACCAGCACCTACCTTGGCCTTGATCTCTTGATCACTATCAGTGAGTCCACTCTGCAGTGAGGGGCAATGCTGAGCTGAGGTAAGGCAGCTCTCTTGGGGCCACTGCTTTAACCTGAGGGTCCCAGCAGCTGTCCCCGGGGCCCCTGGTCCTTGCCTTTGATGCCACCCTGTGCTGCTGTTACCCACTCTCAAGCAAACCACACCCTGGTGGGAGGCCCTGGGGCTGCAGAGGCTGTGAGGAACAGAGCCTGAAGCCTCTGCTGGGGTCCCACCCTGAGCTCTGAGAGAACCCCAGGTGGAAGCCCCCACCCTCTGGGTTGCACTTTGATTTTCCCATGTGGCCACAGGTCCCAGGTTGGGGACTGGGCCACCTTCCCTTCCTCCTGCTTTAGTTTCATGCCCAGCTCCGGGTATCTTCTCGTCGGGGACTGTGCATGCCTTTCTCAGGGCTGAGCAGAGCTGAGGGGTCCAGGAGCTCTGGCTACCCCCGGTGACATCCCGTGGTATCGTTAGCATGGGAGGTGATGTAGTGAAGACAGCTTGTCAGCTAGGATGGGGGCAAGATGACCATCTAAGCAATGTCAGAGCAGGGCACGCACTCAAAAATGTACAAACGTACAATCTTCCAGCTGTTGGGAGAGCTTGGGCCACCCAAGGGCACAGCGCCCCCTGCTGCCCATGATGATGATGCGGCTTAGCTCACATGGCTTTCCTCTGCAGCAGCTCCCCAGAAGCTGGGCAGGGGAGTGCTGGGCGGGGTGGGAGCGGGATAGGGGTGTGCATGCATGGGTCATTTCTCATTCTCCAACATACACACGTGCTCTGACACCTCTCTTGAGGACCCCCTGTGCCCACTGGCACCACCAACAAATCAATCACATAGCCAATCAACAAATTAACAAGCGCCTGCGGTATGCACACACTGGCCCAGACTCACCTTCCCTGGACGCTCCGCACCTCCACTCTCTGCGTTCAATTTGCCAGAGTCCTCCTGCCCCACCTCCCATGGCTCTCACCCCCACAGAACTGCCCCTTGTGCCTTCCTCCTCATCCAGGTCCTCATGCCCCCAGCAGGACACATACCCAGGGCCCAACCACGTGGCCTGGCTCTGCACTCTCCCACACCCATCCATCCTGCACACCACCCACACTCCAGTCCTCTTGCCAAGAATGCTCCAGTGTTCTCACCAGCAGCTCCACAACCTCCAGGGCTTCCCTGTCCTTGAGAAAGAGCCCAGGGAAAGGCTTGGGTGATCAGACCCAACCTGCAGACGCAGCCCTGCCTGCCTGACTCCCACTCACAACTGCCCTCTAAGCAAACTGCAGCAGCACAGCACCATTCCCGGAAAGCACCCTTCACAGCAGCCTCCCACACACCTTCACAGCCCCCTACCTGCACAGGCATACTCAGCCTCACAGAGCCCCCCTACTGCCCTGACCCCTGGTTCCTATGGAAGACTCATGCCGAGGCCCTCGTCCATTCCCATTGCACATGGACCCACCAGGCCACTCACCTCTTCATCTGAGCCCCCCACACCCAGAAGCACCCATGCCCCAACACCTTCTGTGGTGCCCACCCTCCCACCCACACTCAGGGTTCTGTGCAGAAAGGAGGGATGCAGGGAGTGTGGTGAGCATAGGCCCCGACACCCAGTTTCCCCGGAGGAGCCTTTCAGAGAAATCGCTTTCACACGGCAGCTTTGGTCCTCCGGAAGGGCAGCAGCTGAGAAGGGGGCATGACGGGGCAGCCTGCGAGACCATTGTTCACACCTTGGCTGCTGGAGCCCTACCCCAGTGCCCCTTATCCATTGGAGGAGGCCACAGGAAAACAAGGTCTGGTACCCGAGGGGCCCAGTGACCCGTTTGAGCAGCTCCCCTCGAGCAGAAGTTTCCCACATGACCTTCCAGCTGGGCCCTGGGCTTTCCTGCCTCCACAGCAACCGCAGCCCCCTCGCTTGGCACTGTGTCTTGGCCCAGGGCGCAGGGGAAGGGAGGAAATGGGGAGGTGGGGAGAGGATGCACAGGCCTGGCCCGGGCTCCCAGCTGGCAACAGCCCTTCCTGTAAGGACTTCTGGGCCCTCTGGGTCCTCTGACCACCTCTTTCCACCAGCCAAAACTGGTCATGGCCTGCATGGGTTTGAGGACCCAGTGAGCTACACCCACATCACTGGGATGCTTCAAAGCAGCTGTGTGACTCCAGGCAAGTGCCAGGACTGTGGGTTCCTCATGCCCTCCTGGCTAAATCAAGCTTGGAGGGCCCACGTGGAGATTCGAGGGAAAATGCACACTCAGGCCCAGGAGCAGTGCCTGGCACCAGCTAGTGGAGTTCCCTTTTAACATATTCTTGGATATTGCCTCCACCCAGGGTCTGTTTGTCCCCAAATTTAAGTTTCCTGGGTTCTGACTATGTTGGGCCCAGTGGTGTGGCTCTGCCCAGCTGGATGTCAGCCTCCCCTTGGCCTCAAGGGCCCGGTGCTACCACTTATGTTTCCTTACCATGACTCTGAGCAGTGCTGGTCCCTCTCTGAGTCCCAGGAATGGTGCACTTGTCTGCTACCACTATCTCCACTCCCCAAGAACCTTCCTCGCCCATCCTACTGGGCCACCCAGGACTTCCGGCCCTCTCTGGCCTTCTGACAGGCTCTCCACCTCCTCACACCCAGCTCCTCACAGGGCCAACGCACCTTAGTAGGCGCTTGGCCAAGGGTGGCAGGGCCTTGATGAATACACAGATTTCCTCTATGAGGCTTTTCGGGGAGGACAGAGAGCTTGCCAGCAGCCTGGTTGCTTGTCTTGTGCCCTAGGCCCTTTGGAGGGAGCCCCTGCCCTGCCCCTGCGGCCTCCCCACCTCTTGCACTATTGCCTGGCTTCCTGTAGACAGCCCCTCACACCGTCCAAGCCGTGGTCACGCAGAGGCCCTGCCACTCATGGGCCACACCTGCCATGTCCTTGGAGCCTTAAGATGCAGGTGTTGAGAGCTCGGTGTTGCCTGCAAAGGTCCCCCTGGAGGGGTCCCTCCAATCAGGCTTGGAGGCTTGGGTCTGTATACATGCATCTGCATGGGGCATGACTGGTTTCCAGAACCTCAGAGCCCAATCCACCTGCCCGCATAGCCCACACCAGCTGACCAATGACAGTGAGGCGAATCACCAGGCTCCTCCTCACTCTGAGGCCTCCCTGATCTGACCCTGTCCTCAACCTTTGATTCCTCCTTCCTACAGCCCAGCTCCCACATTGGACTCAGTTCTGGGATTTGGGATCTGGCCTTGACCTCCAACTTGCCCCAGACTGTGCCTTGGACTTGGCCCAGTCCATGCTCAGGTGGGCCACCCAGAGCCACTTTGGGCCTCTCAGAGCTTATTTCCTTTGGCGATTGGTGCTGTGGACAGAGAAGAATCTGGCGGAGAGGGGAGCTGGGACATGCAGGATGCTGGTGCCTGGAAAGGCCGGCCCTGAGCCCATCGCTGCCTGGAACCACTGGCTGCCTCCTCTCTGGGTCTTGTCTTTACCATAGTCTGTGAGCTTGGGGTCCACACCACGTGGAACACTATGGCCAGACCCAGGCAGCAAAGGTGAGGTTGGCCCACAGAGAAACCTGTGAAAGGCTCTGGCCCCCACCCCATCCCAGGCTCACCCTGACTCACAGAAAGCACAGGAGACCCCTGGCACTGGGGCTGGAGCCCAAGACATCTCTCCCACCTTCCTCTGGATTATGAAATATATTTAATGTGATACCTCAATTCTTTTCAAACAACATGGAGTGACATCTGGAGGGCACTTTCCTAATGCTGAACACCTGGGTCAGCAGTAGACATGCCTCCAGTCATTGGGGTGGCTCCTAATATTCAGATGTCAGGCGCCAGGGAACCCAACTTAGGGACTAAGATCCTCACTTGGGAAGGGTCCTGGGGGCCATCAGAGGGATGGCCATCACTCACAGGTGAGCGAGTGTGCACATCTGGATTCATTTCCGGGACTCAGGATCACATCAGGCAGCATCAGGGTCCCCAGGAGGGATGGGGGTCACAGGCTCCCACCCTCCTCTTAGCCCTGGAAACATGAAGGCCTCCAGTGCCCTCCTCCAGTGCCACCCTTGAGTGCCTGGCACCCAGTGGGCACTCAGCGAATGCTGGTAAGTGCCTGCTGACCAGAACTCATATGGGGGAGTGCACCTCTCTTGCAAGCTAGATCCCATCAGTGTCGGCCCACATGTGCACCAGCCTCATTTCAGCTGGGAGAATCGCATCAGGACAGTGGGAAAGCTTCTCCCCGTTCCCCTGCCAGGTGGGCCCAACGCCAGAGCCGCGATCCAGGGCATCCCTGCCAAGTTTCCAGGCTCCCGTCAGGCATCACTGCCACCCAGGGGGACCCTGCACTGTCTCACTTCTTTAGAGGCAGATCAAATTGGAGAGAGTTGGCTCGCATCGAAGACAAGGCCTATGTTGTTTACACACATTTTTTGGGAAGAGGGAACAAATTATTTTCCTTCTTGTCCATGGGATGCAGATGATGAGTTCTGGGGGAACCACTCAGAGGCACCTGTCGTCAATTCCCAGGGCAGGGCGAGTGGAGATGGAGCAAACAGACCACAGCTCAGGCTTCTGATTTAGAAGGGAAAGTGCAGCATGGATTCTCTGAAGTCCAGCGGCAGCAGCTTGCAGGAGACACCGCGGCGCTCATGGTGCCCTGAAAGTTGCACAGGATGGAGGCCACAGTGGACGATGCATGCTGATGACATGGCAGGAAGGGCAGGTCTTGACTCAGCCCAAGGGCGCTTCTCCCCGGGGCTGCAGTCCTGCACTTCTGAGTATATTCATCAGGGACAAGGGGAGAGGCAGGCTCACGGCCCTAGGTCTGGGTCCCCCTGACACAGCCACACAGTGGTGGAGCCTTGAGGACAGCCTGGGGCCTGCTGCAGATGTCCCAGGGAAGAGGGCATGGGGGATCTGTGCCTGCTCACATTGGAATGCCTCCTCCATGGGAAGCACTGCAGGCTGGGCATCTCTGGGGGAAGCCACCAGGAGCCTGCACAGAGGCCCCACCCAATGCACTGCAGCATGAAGCAAGGAGAGTCTGCCTGCCCTAAGGGCACCCCATCTGGAGAGAGTGACTATGGCACTGGCCATCCTGTCAGCTGGTAGCCTCAGGGAACCAAGGCAGAAGAGCCCCCAGAGGAGATGGCAGCTCAGCTGAGCCTCAAGTGATCACCTGCAAGGAGGGGATTTCCATGGAGGGGCATGAGTCAACGGTGGGATGCAGCTTCTTTTATTCATTTATTTACTTATTTATTGGCTAAAAAGAAGAAAGAAGAAGTCCCACTCAGCTTTACCATCCAGATCACATTGGGCAGAGGCTCAAGGAACCTGCGTGTGGCACCCTGGGTGGAGGAACGCTCTGGTCCCAACAGCAGTCTCCCTCTTGCTGAGGCCTTCCCTGACTCCCCCACACCCACTCCCCATTTCGCTTCCCTTCTGTTCCCGCTCCACAGCCTGATCATCGCGCAGTGTGGGCTCCACACATTTGTGGGGACCGTCAGCCCCTCCAGGGCAGCACCTTGCTTTCACTGGGCTCACAGTCTCGAGCTGTGCCCTGAGTGCCTCCCATGCACAGTGCTCATTCATTTTGGTTCATTCAGCACCTTCCCATTTTACGGGTGGGGAAACATAGGCCCAGAGAGACTAAGTGACTTGTCCAAGGCAACCAGCTGGTGTGTGGCAGAGCAAGGACTCTATCCAGGCTTCCTGACTCTGCATAGTTAACCCCTGGGCCATAGAATCTAAAATGGTAACATTATCTAAGGTCTGGGATTTTTGCAGTTGCAATGTTCCCAGAGTTGAAAACAGTGGGTGGCACATAATGAGATCTTCATAAATATGTTTGTGAAATGAATGAATGTAGACCCAGCCCTCCTGACACTGAGTCTGCAACCCCCAACACACATGCATTACAGTGCGAGAACTTTGTCATCTCGGATGCACTGAACCACATGGCGTTTCAGCTCAGGGTCCCCACTGTCTGTGTCGGAAGCCTCTGGGGCCTGTGAAAGCAGCACACCCCATACCCTCAAGTAAGGGTAAACTACCAGGAAGCAATGTCGGGTGCAGAGAGCATGGCCTTTGGGCCAAGCACCAGGCAGAGAATTGGAGCATCCGCTGGAGTCATTTTCCTGACCCTTTGTCCTTCTGCCCACAGTTCTATCCCCTTCTCAGCACAGCGTGGAGGTCAGAGGCCTCCGTAGAAGCCTCATGGAAGAGAAGACAGTCTGTACTAGAAACTCAAGGATTAGAACTAGGGTTGAATCCCACCTTCCCACTTGGAAGCTGTGTGATCTTGGACAGGTGTTCCAACCTCTCTGAGCTCCAGATACCTCTGGATTGACAAGGTCAGGGTTTCTCCCTGAGAAATAACTTTCTAACACCTTGACATACACACTCTCTTGGCCTGTGTCCTGGACCACTGGGCCAGTTTCAACCTCTCTCCTGGAGACAGCAGCAAGGTCTCTGGACAACCCCTATGTTCAAAGTCTGCTTGCCACTGCCTCCAACAGCCTGTCTGCCATTCCCCAGGCCTCAGTGCTATTCTGTGGTGAGCACAGAAGTGTCCTTGTCCAGTCTCAGTTTTTATTTATTTTTTATTGTCAGCCTCAGTTCCTAAAATCTTACCATGTTATTAGAGGAAGGTATATTTTTGACAACTTTATCCACAGTTACCTTAAATCAAGGCGTCATATACACAGTGCCAAGACTGAAAATGTTTTTCAACATAAAAATCCATTTTGATGATGCAAAGGCTGTTGAGAATCCCTTTTGAAATTTCATCAGCCAGTACTCAGAAGACTTTTGGATTTGACTAACACAGAGGAATCTCTTCTTGGTAAAGGACCTCAGATCCAGATGTTGTTCCAATGGAAAAAGAAAAAGAAGAAGAAGAACAAAAAAGAACTTTTTCCAACACTCCTTTATAAGGAAGCTGGTGCTGGGGATATGATGTCCACTTTACTGGGACAAACCAAAATATCTTGATAAGTAGAAATTTCTTTTAGCAAATAACCTGCCGTTGGAAATTTTTAAAAAAATAAACACAGTCCTATAATCTATGTCAAGTTCAGTGGTAAACGTGAATAAAAAGAACTTAAAGAACTTAAAAAGTCAAGCGTCATCTGGGTACCAGTAAACTCAGCATAAGTGGTGATTCAGCAAGTGAGCTTAGATTTTTAAAATGTACTTTCAATTTTTTTGTTAACAAGAAATGAGTTAACTTATTAATAAAATCCAAATAAAATGTAAAATGTAGTACGTATTAAAGGTTGGCATAAAATAATTTCCATGCATGTGAAGTCTGCACCTGTTTATCTGGGGGGACTATAATCTTGCAGAAACTGGAAACATCCTGACATCTTTAGTGTCTTGCTCTGCAAATTGGGAATTACAGCACCTACCTCTCAGAGTTGTTTGTTCACTTCCCCTGCCCCACATTCCAGGTGAACCCCCGACAGTGGGTGCTTGCTTCCCCAAGCCAGGATTTAGGCCCAGGTGTGTGGGTCCTTATGGCACATCCTAAGTGACAGCATGCAGGCTCTGCCTCTGAAGACAGCCCTTCCCTCCTTCCCTTTCTCCCTCCCTTTACTCCACACCTCCGCATGAGCATCTAGTGGGCACGGGCCAGGGGCAATGCTCTAGGACTTGGTGATACAACAGTGAGCAAAGTCTCTGTCCTCACAGCGCTTCCCATGTAGAACAAGAAGAAAGATGTTCAAGGAACACACAGATGTCTAAAGTTTAATGCAAATAACATAAAAGCAGAGAGAACTGAGTCCCAGGCTGTTCCACCCTTCCCCCTTTTAAAACAATCCCCTCTGCTTTGCCTGCAGGCTTCTCTCCTTCTACCCCAGCCCAGGTGAGGGCATTCAGAGAGCTCCAGGGGGCATCAGATGGGAGGGGTGGCTCAAGGTCTCGCCAGCTTGCAGCCTCAGCAGAGAGCGGTCACTGCCCCTGTCCAGAGTCCGAGCAAGCTAAGCGGGCTTGGGTCTGGTCAGCATCCACCCACAAAGAGGGCATGAGGGAGGGCGAGTGTGCAGAGGGACAGGCCACACTTCTTCCAATCCCATGTGTGGAGGCAGGCAGGCACCCTGCTGTGGCTGTGGGGCAAGACTCAGGGGATGGACCAGCTCCAGGAATGAGTATGGAACAGATTCACATGGCCCAGGTCAGATTCATGTCGCAGCCTGGTGGGCAGCTTGACCATGCCAGCACCAGAGCACAGGCCCTGCAATGGAGGCTGGAACCTGTGGGCCGGGCTGCCAGGATTTGGGCTTGCGGAGGAACACACCTGCCACTTGGGATGGGGCTTTGTCTACGGCGCTGCCTTGTGGACAGTGAGATTGGATGGCGGAGCAGCAGAGCAGTCAGGAATGATGAGGACACGGGGTGGTCCTCAAGCCTGGTCCATCTGCTACGGCAAGCCTAGTTTGGGGACTTAAGGTGGCTGCACCATCGTAGTGGTTATTACATGGGTTTTCAGAACCAGTCTTATGATCAAATCACACTCCTGCTCCTTCTCAACTGAGTGACCTTCAGCAAGACTGCCTCATCTGTAATTTGGGAACAGTGACAGGTGCCTTGCAAAGCTGTCTTGAGAATTGATGAGATGGTGAAATCTAAACCTCAAGCTAAACCAAGTGGGGAGAAAATGGTCACTGCTGTGAACAGACATATCAGCAGCGGCTGTGGTGCATGGCAGAGCTGTCCCCCCCTGCAGCATCATTCCACGAGGCGTGGCTGGGTAGGCCGTGCAGGGCCAGCACATTCTCACCCTGCCCACCTACCAATGCCTGTTTGTGTTAATGTCACAGCTCTGAAGTATTATCATCAGAGGCCATGAGATTTCAAAGGAGCTTCCTTTGCAGAGCCACGCTGCTGTGTCCATAATTAGCACAAGTTTCCATAAGCATGACGATGAGGCCAGAGGAGCTGCCCTGCGGGCTGGTTTGTTAGTGTAAGACATTCCTGGGGC
Source organism: Hylobates moloch (assembly GCF_009828535.3). NCBI lineage: Eukaryota > Metazoa > Chordata > Mammalia > Primates > Hylobatidae > Hylobates > Hylobates moloch. Next base: position 81,815,179 of record NW_026652278.1, read on the forward strand.
CTCTGCGTAGCCTGGGCTGTGCTTCTCCAGCCCTCGCTCCCCCTGGCCCCTGCCCTCAGCAGCCCCCAGGCCCTCATTAAGGGATTAGCGATATGGGCCATGCAATCCCTTGGCCATCTGCTCGAGAAGTGCTGGGCTCTTTGCTCTGTCCCCCGTGAACCTTATCAGTGGTCCTCGCGCAATGTTTGTGCTGCAAAAATCAAAGCGGGTCTTGGGCGGAAATTATAGACCACTGGTGTCATGAGCTAATTAAAGACTACGGGGTCATACACAAGGGAGAGGACAGAGATTTCTCCCACTGCCTGTCCTTCTGCTAATGGGACATTGACAAGCACAGACCAGGAAAAAGGCTGAGAAAGCCAACAGCCCGTGAGAGTGTGATAAAGGGTGAGAGTGACAGGTCTTGCTTCACCAAGTACAGATTGGGGGACGCTCCTATCAGGGCCCAGCACCCCTGTCACAGAGGGTGTGGCTGCAGGGCCTGGCGGCAGGCTAGGGGCACACCCCCAGCAGCCATCCAGAGCCTGAGGGAGGGGATCCATGGGGGGAGAGTCTCATGCTAATGGCAACACATTTATGACCTAGGAGGAAGTTTAGGACAGTTCTGAATGTCTACATCTCCATCATCAAAACAGATTAAAATTCAAGAATAATCTTGAGCAATGGAAAATAGACAGGCAGGGAAAAACCAAAATGTAACCTTGAATAGCTTCTGCTGTTGTTCCCTGTTTACCAGGAGGCTGTGAGCTTCTTGAAGGCTTTGGCTCCCTCACATGCAAGGTGGGGGCTGGGGTGATCTAAGTGAGTGATGGGAGCTCAAACCCTTGCACATGGGATGAGATAACATCCCCAGGTACCATTTGAGTGCTCTCTCCCCCTCCACACTCACCCCGGTTCCCAGCCCCAGGCAGATGGACCAGACTCCATGGCTGAATCTGAAGTAAAGGCAGCAAATGTACGACCCCTAGGGTCAACATCTGGTGACTTAGGTCCTGATGCGAGCGCTTGCCGTGGGTTCCTGCGCAGAGGGTGATCCTGTACTAGAGGACTGGCTCCAAAGCTTCCACGGGCCAGGGAAGGGGTCACAGGAGCACACCCCCACCCAAGCAAGTGTGATCCCTGCCAGGACTAGCAGTGCTGCAGTAGCCTTGCCCACTCTCCTGTGGTCAGGACCCCCAGTGATGGCACATGTCATCCAGTTTGGAAAGATCATCCAGCCTCAAGACTGGGCAGCACCTCCCACTCAATGCATCCACATGGCCAGCCCACTCTAGGGGTCTAGGACACGCTTCGGCCTGGGTGCAGGGGTATTCGAGGGGGGTCTGCCATGTCTGTCAGGGAGTGCGGGAAGCAGATGCTGTAAAGTGCAAACCAGTAATTCTCTGGGGACACCTTCTGAGCCCCTCCCCCTTCCTTCAGCCATTCTCCATGCCCCCTTTTGTTGAGCATAATCCTCAATTTCTTTATCACTCAATGCAGCCTTCTCTGGCGGAGGAGTATCTACTATTTTCCAGGAGAGGCTTCTCAAACTAAGGCCTGTAGGCGAAATCCAGCCTGCTGTCTATTTTTATCAATGAAGTTTTATTGGAACACAGCCAGGTTCATCTGTTTATGCATTGTCTATGGCTGCTTTCAGGCTATGATGGCAGAGTTGAGTGGTTGCAACAGAGACCCTATGGCCTGAAAGCCTAAAATATTTACTCTCTGACTCTTTATAGAGAAAATTTACTATCTCTTATTCTAGGAGGTATAGAAAAACTAGTTTAGTTTAGCTTCATAATGTCCCTGGGCAATAGACCCTGACTTTCATTTGAAGGAAAGCCACTAAGGCTTGGCAAAGTTAAATAGAACCCAGCTGTTAGGGAGGGGAGGTGGGCCTCAAACCCACATGTACTAACTCTAAAGACTGTCCTTGTGGCGTTTGTCTTGTTGTATCTTTGGCAGAATAAGCCGAGGGTGAAATATTGCCTTCATCCTGTTGCTGGAGCAGGGCTAGAGCTTTTACACCTCCCAAACCTGTAGGATGTCTAGTAACAGCCCCCAACTTTTCTCCATGGAAGTCCCGGTTAAAATCCAAAGACAAATGACCCTCTCCATATTATCCTCCAAGATCCAAAATTACTCATTCAAACAGCTCTTTCCTCTTCTCCTTAGGTTTGTGACATAAAAGTGTATCCACCAGTGAGCCTCTTCCTCCTCCCTTTGATCCAGGCATTGTGCGTGCATTTGGAGGCTGAGCCAGGTGGGTAAGGTGACCCTGGATGCCCCACGAGGTCCTTTTTGGGACTGGCAGGTGCCTCTTCACTGGGCAGTGGAGACACAGGATGAGGGAGTTGATTTGTGGCTACAGAGAAGCTGTCAGAGACAGAACCACTGGTTACTCAATGACGGCCCTCCGGGAGTCAGGAACCCAACAGACCTCATCTTTAGTCTGTAGGATCCCCCAGAAAGCAGACACACTGGGCATTAGAGTGCCTCTTATTCTCTCTATTGCTGTCAAGCCTCTGAACGCCCTTAGTGCTTGAAGAACCGGCCCCAGCATGGATGAGTCCTGCAGGATTCAGGACCCAGCTGCTGCTACAGACACGGAGCAGGGCAGTCCAGACTCAGCCATCTTCCTGCTGCTGCACCCACCTACTTGTTACCTGAACTCTGCCACCCAGCAGTAAGCTCTGCCAGGCCTCACAGTGGGGTGGCAGGGTGTGGCCCACACCTCCCCACCTCCAGGTTGACCTCGGTGGTCAAGCTTGCCTTGATACCTGCCTGTTCCCCGAGCCTGTGCTCTAGGATTCTCTGTCAACCACCCCATCTGTTCAATAAATTCATTTTCTACCAAAGTCAGCCCACACCTGTGCAGAAACGGAGTTGGAGCAATTTAGGTGCCTTGTCCAAAGTGATAACAGATGGGAAAAGGCAGAGCTGGGATTCAAGCGCAGCTCCTCTGACCCTAACAAGCACAGGCCACTCTCGCTAGCCACACCCCTCTCAAGGAGCAGCACTGCTCTTTCTAGACCCTCAGAAATGGGCCACCTCCCAGACGCCAGGTGTCAGTATCCTGACACCTGCCCCTCACTCTCCTCCCCAGCCAGGGCTTCTCTGATGAATTTTCCCAAGTCAGCCTCTTGAACTACCTGCCTTCCTGGGAAACACCTTCAAATCTGCAGAGGACCAAGTGGGCTCCAGAAATGAAAGTGGAGCATTTTGCCATGTGAGGAGCAGTGAGAAAGGGAGCGGGTAGGCTTGGAGAGTGCAGTTAGCCTGCAGTGGGCAGCCTGACCCGTCAGGCCCTAGGAAGGGAGGGCACAGGAGCCTTCAGTCACAGGAGGTCCTTGTGGGGACAAGGCCTAGTTGAGGAAGGGGGCAGAGAGCCGGCTCCCAGCACATCTGCCAGGCCCCACACCTGGGGCCTTGGGATCCCAGAGATTTCTTTTCAATGCCTAAAGCTTTGCTCTCTGAGCCTAAGGACATGTGGACAGGACAGGGCAGGATGGTGTAAACTTGACTTCCTTCCCCTTGTCCCAAGTTGCACTCTCCAGACATGGGCTGGCTGCACACATGGGCTGGACACTCAGGGGGAAGGTCAGACTCCCCAGTTTGGGACCCTGATTTTGCTGTTCACAGCCAGGTGTCTGTCTCTTGGCTGTTGGCTGTGTTCACCAGGTGTGTGTCCCCTCAGAAGGTGAGCGGCTCTTCCAGTGGGAGTGTTGGGAGAAGAAGGAGAAGAGCATTCTGCAGGCATCCGCCCTGCTGTGACTGCGTGTGGCTGAGTACCCCACACTCTGTGCCCAGGGCCAACTGTCTCCCCTGTTATGGCTGAATGTGCTAATAGGGAGATTCCAGACCTTAGTTCCCCGGTAGTAAAGGTGACCCTGGGGCTCCATCTCAGAGGTGTGGCTCCCTGAGGCAGTCTTTCACCTATGAGAGACTTGCCCAAGATCAAGACCGCAGAACACTGAAGCCGAGCTGCCCCTCCAACCCAGCTCTCGCCGACCCCAGGAATCAGGAGGCTCCACACTTATTTCCTCCTGTGTTCCAGGGCTAAGCACTCGGCTTTACACACACACTTACCTGCATTTAACACCTCCAGTCATCAGCCCTGCTTGAATCAAGTTGCCTGTCTGCCGGGGAAGTGGAGGAGGTGACTGCTCCTGACCACAGTCACCTGGCCCCACTGGGCAGGAGCATCTCCTGGCCGGAAGCAGTGGGGGTGGGAAAGTCAATTTCTCAAGCATTGGATGGGGGCTGGAGGGGAGCAGCCATGCTCTGTGGTGGGCTTTGGGAACACAGATTCCTTGTTCTGGGTGAGCGGTCATGAGGCAATCCCCACTTCCTCACCTATAAAATGGAAAAAGAACCTGAGAATGCTGGCCTCATAACCTCATTATGTGGCACACACAGGGAGGATCAGTCCCATGGCGGGTGCTGCCCCACCAGGGCAGGTGCTCTGGCAGTGACGGGGCTCGTCCACAGCTGTGGCAACCCCTGACGCCCCCACCTTATCTTGTAGTCATTGTCATCTGCATCCTCCCTGTCATTAACCTCCCCATGCCCCACGCCCTCCCTTTTACATCCTGGCTGGGCTGTCTGTGCCAGCTCACCAGCAGCCCATGAAAAGCCTGGACAATGACTGGAGAGAACAGTAATGAATACAAATCATTCTCTGGGCACCACAGAGACTATCTTGGGTGATGCGGCCTCTGGGTGCTAACCATCCTTGGTCCCTCCTGGAATGGCTGTCAGGCCACCGAGGCCTCAGGCTTGATGAAGATGGATGATGGCCTGCGCTTGGGTGATGCTGTACTAACACAGAGCCCAGCATTTAATCAGAGCTCTGCTCTCTGCCAGAGCCGAGTAATTGGAGGCAGGTGCTCAGCGCAATTGAAATAAAATGTGGAGTTAATAAGGACAGTCAACAAGGATGTTACAAGTCCCCTGTCCAAGTTTTCAACAGGAATTGGAAGGCAACTTGGAGACCTCAGAAACTGAGTTAATTTCCTACGTTTCTCTTCAAAAACAAGTACAATCAACTTTAGGGTTTTTTTTAAAGCTTATTTATTTTCATATTTGCAATTCAAAAATAAGATGGTCAGAAAAGCAGCACATGTCTAAGATACTTATGATGCACTACAGGGGACACCAGCTCCATGGAGGCCTGGACACCCCTCTTCCCACCTTCATGCTCCCCACTCAGCGCCAGAGTCCTCCAATCTGGCTGTCCCTTCCTCTCCCAGCCCATTCTTAATGGCCGCTGCACCCCTCATCTTGTATCATCCAGGCCATTGCTACCAGCGCAGTCTTGCTAGAATACACAACTCCCTGCAGAAAGTTCTATTCCCTCCCAAGTAGAGCTAAGCCCCAAGTCTCCGTGGCCTGGCCCAAGCTGGGCACAGCCTTATCTCCCACTGCTCCTGTTCCCTTTTGTTGCTCTAGTCATGGTGAAAATCTTCCACCTGCCTGGAGGGTCCCTGCCACCTCCACTCTTAATATACTCTCTCCCTGGCCTGAAGGATCTTCCACCCTTCTTCACTGACATTCTCAGATAGTGCCCCAAGAGCTGTCCTGAGCCCCGCGCCTGCTTCCTGTGCCCACCCATCCCACGGACAGCACTGTCCATCACATCACACCCTCCACAGGTGGCTGCCAGTGTCCTGTCTCCCATCCCGCTAGACTCTGCGGTGCCCAGGTCAGACTATGACACCTACAGGACTGCATCCCATATGGTGTCTGCACCCCACGAGGCGTCAGGGAGGCACTGGACCAGCCCAAGACTATCTTATATCATGTGCTATCACTTACTAGCCAGCACGTTCCCTCAAAGCTGCATGGGCGACATTGACACGGCCTATGCCCACCCTCTTCATCCTCAAAACAGTCCCAGTGTGTGATTTCATTTCATAAATGACTGCCCCCTGCAACCAAGAACTGGAACTGTAAGAGGCAGATGAATGAAAGGAAAACAGATTCAAGCCTGAAACCCTCCCCGCCCAGCCAGCAAGGCTCTCGAATGCCCTCTCCGCTCAGTCTTCAGTGAAGTGACACTTGGTGAGGATGGGCTGTGGATTGTCCCCCTCACCAGCTAATACACCTGGAGTAGACAGTCACCTGGAGAATGAGCCTCAGGGTGACCCACCTCAGTGTCAAGGGGACTCTTGAGGTCCATGAGACCCAGCTCCTATATGAGGGGACCATTCTGCATTATCCCCAAAGTTGGAGAGCATGGAGCTACCATATGATCCAGCAACCCCACTGCTGGGTCTATACTCAAAAGAAGGAAAATCAGTTTATCAAAGCAATATCTTCACCCCCATGTTTACTGCTGCAGTATTCACAATAGCCAACATGTGGTCACTGAGCTTGACTGATACTCAGTGTCCATCAATAACTGAATGGATAAAGAAATGAGTGGACAATGAAATACCATTCATCCATAAAAAAGAATGGAATTCTGTCATTCATGGCCACATGGATGAGCCTGGAGGACATCATGATAAGTGCAATAAGCCAAGCACAGAATGAAAAATATCGCATGTCCTCACTCATATGTGGAAGCTTAAAAAGTGGGTCTCAAGAAGATAGAGAGTGAGTTGGTGGCCACCAGGGACCAGGAAGATTAGGGAGAGCAAAGGATAAAGAGAGGTTCATTGATGGGTACAAATATACAGTTAGATAAAAGAAACAAGACCTCATGTTCAATAGATCAATAGGGTGACAATAGTTAAAAAAAAAAATCTATTGTACACTTCAAAGTAACCAGAAGAGAATAATTAGAATGTTTCTAGCATAAAGAAAAGACAAATGTTTAAGGTGATGAGTATCCCAATTACCTTGATTTAATCTACACATTATATGAATATTTCAAATTCTCACACATACCCTTAAAATATGTTCACCTATTATGTCTCAATAAAAAAAAGTTGGAGTCCAACTTCCCCCAAGACACCCCAGGGAAGGGGTTTTGTGATGAGCAACAGCTTAGAGATGAGAAAGCCCCCTCTAAATCTTGCTGACATCCTCCTGTCTCTGTCGGGGAGCTACAGAGCCACTCTGGAAGCAAATGCTCCCTTCCCCATCCCTCAGATGGAGCAGTCCCTTCTGGGCATGGTTCCAGGCCCATCTTTTTCCTGCTCGGCCACAGCGCCTCTTCAGAGGACCTTGGTGGAGTCTGCTCAGTACCGAGGAGGCCTCACTCCATTCGGGCAGTTCTGCCTCTATGTAAGACAGCGGCTAAGAGAGTCAGAGAGTGCCCTCTGGAATCTTCCACGGCTCTGACTCACACCCAGCCAAGGCCTTCACTCTTCCAACCCAAGTCTCTCACCATGTGAGGAGCTTTACACACTATGTCCCTGATTCTCTTGCATCCTTGTCCTCAAACTAGAGTGGATTCAGCGAAGTGCAATGATCTGAGGGCTGTGCTTACTTGAGACCCACCTGGGCCTGCCGTCTGCTCTTCCCTGCTGCTCCCAGGGGAGTCCCCCCACCTCCCCAACATCCCCAGCCCCGTCTCCCCTGGCTCCAGGCTCCACTGCAATCTGAAAGCTCTACAGGCAGCTCAAACTCAGATCCCAAATGGAACTCATTATGGATCCCTCCAAACTCACTCCTCCTCCATCCCCTGCTCCAAAGAATGACATCATCACCAGCCGGTCCCCATGCCAGAAACCTGGGAATCATTTGAGGTGTCTCTGGCCCTCATCTCCACCCCCAGCAATCAGTCAGCATTGCGGGTGCACTGGCCTGAGGTTTCCTGAGCCCAGCCCACCCCCTTGCCCACTGTCATTCCCTGGCTCAGGCTCTCATCTTTCGCCAGGGCTGTTACTGCACCAGCGCCCTCACTGTCTTTCTGATTCTAAGCTGGCTCCCTGCCAGACCTCCCCTAGCACAGGTCTCAAGATGATCTTTATAAAGGTCCAACATGGTGTGTCATTCCAGCTCTAAATCCCTCAAGGGCTCCCCCTACATTTCAAGAACTCAAATGTCTTGACACAGCAAGGGAGAACCTCATGACCTGGCTCAGGCCTGCTCCCCGACCTGGGAGCCTTTCTCTCCTGCACATTCAACACTGCTTTTCTCTCACTTTGACCCTTGTATTTGGACTCCCTTGTCCTCCATCCTCATCCCTGGGCAGTGGCTCTCAAACCTAAGTGTGCGTCGAAATCACTGTAGGGGCTTGTACAGGCACATAGAACACTGGGATCCCCTCAGGGTTTCTGACTGGTGAGTTGGGGGTGAGGCCTGAGAATCTGCATTTCCAGTGTCAAGTTCATATGATGGTGATGCCGCTAACCTGGTGGCCACACTTTGAGAGACAGCACCACCACTAAAAGCCTCCAATAAGCGCTCAAAGGGACCCAAAACTGTTAGCCGAATGAATGAATGAATGAATGAGTGGGATACACTCTGGCCAGCCAAAGTTTTGCAGCCACTCCTTAGGACTTTGTTGACTGGATCTCACGTATGTGAGTAATCTTGGGTGGAATTTCTGAATAAGTTAAAAAAGACAAAGCTACATATTGCTTTTGTCAGGGTTAGGGGGACCCCTGTGAGCTTCTCTTTGAGGTCAGGTCCTGCTGTGCGCCCTAAGGGTCAGCATCTTTCCCAGACACGGAGGTGGGAATTGGAGGCCCTGGGCCTGGGACCTCTGAATGCATTCCCGTTACATCATTTGGATTTCTTTATAGACTGGAGAGTTTACCACATCATCAAAACACATGTTTTTGTGATTTTCCAATAGCCTTGATTCCTGCTACCATGTCCTGTTCCCAGGCCACCACTGAGCACAGCAGACAGATGCCAGCAAGCATCTAAGCTCTCAAATGCACACAGCATGTCCCTTCTCATGGGTGGGGAGCTTTGGAAAATGGAACACTGGGTGTGAAAGACCCAGAAAGGGCCCTGTGAGGCTGCAGAGAAGGGGTGAGGGTGAGGCCAGCCTGCCCAGCCAGACCGTAACTGTGGAGACTCCGTGAGTTTCCAGAGTCGTGATCAGCATGAAGAAGCCCCTGGGGCCCAGCACAGCCATGATGAAAAGCACAGTCCACTGCATCAGCCACCGAGGGCCTGGGCCCCGTGGAACTCACCGGGGTAGGGCTCGTGATCCTGCTCCTCAGTGTATCTGGACTAGGAAACCCTGTGGTGGTCAGGACATCCAGGGGAGCTGACGGTCTGTGGCCACATCACTTTCCCCCTCAGGCCCACCAGGCTGAAAGGGCAAATTCCAACCCTCCTTCAGAAAGGGAGTTCTCTCTGAGTCCTTGAGATCCACTGCTCTCTTGGGGCTAAACTGTGTTTATGAAAAATTCAGATGTTGATGTCTCAACCCCCAGTACCTCCGAATGTGACTGTATTTGAAGATAGAGTCTTTAAAGACATGACCAAGTTAAAATGAAATCATTAGGATGGGCCCTAATCCAGCATGACTGGTGTCTGTATAAGAAGAGGAGATGAGGACACAGACACTCAGAGGGAGGACCATGTGAGGACATGGCAGAAGGCGACGTCTGCAAGGCAGGGAGAGAGGCCTCAGGAGAACCCAGCCCTGCTGACACCCTGATCTTGGACTTCTAGCCCTGTGGGAACTATATGGGAAACTGTGGGAAAATGGCTTTCTCTGGTTAAGCCCCCTAGTCTGTGATTCTTTGTTTCTGTAGCTCAAGCCGTCTAAGACAGATGCTCCAGAGCCCTGGCCAATGCGGGCCTCTCTGCTGGGTGAGGAACCAAGCTTAGCGTGCCTCGTGAAGGGGTTCAGGGATGTCCCTGAGGCCTGTGCCCACTGCCTGCTCTGTCTTCCCCCTGAGGAGGGCCCTGCAGCTCTGTCTGCCCCGGGCATCTCAGCCCCACCCTGGCTTCCCATCCCCACAGGGTGAACTGCTTGAAATGCAGATGTGCTCATTGAGAAAGCGGGGCTTGAGCCGGGTTTCCAGGCAATGCTCACTTGACTAAGCCCCAGACAGCAGCGCTTTGGGCCCCATCCCCCAGGCACAGCCTATTCCCCTGGGGCTGTGCAGAGGATGTGGGGCTGTTACCTGGAGCTGATCCTCGGTGCCATACAGCCCTTTTCTCTCTGGCCTGAGCATTAGCCCTCTCCCCAAGGGGGTCCTGCCTCCTACCCCCAGAGGGGTGTGCTTCCCTTTAATTTCCTGCTTCTTCCATAAGGATCTGGAAGCCACCTTGCCTCTGGGTGGGATCTGAACCACATATCTGTAGCTGGAGATACTGCCATGTAGAGGAGAAGGAAGGAGGTGAGCTAAGAGAAGGGGTGGGTGACAATTCTCTGACACCAACCGGGGACCCACAATTCAATTCAATTCTAGCACAACTGCCTGGAGCTAGCACAGACCCCACAAGCTAGGGACTCTGCCCTGCAAGACTGCACCCACTTTAAGACGCCAGACTCAAATCTCAGGGGCCCCAGGCTACCTGCATTTCTGCCTGGCAGAGTACACATCTGGGGGCTCCCACAGACTGCCCCTTGATAATTTGCTAGAACAACTCACAAAACTCAGAAAAGAGCTGCCCCTACTATTACAGTTTATGATAAAGGCTACAGATAGACGGCCATATGAAGAGGTCCTTGGGGCCAGATCTGGGGCAGGGCCCATGCCCTCTAGGCTCCCCTTCCAGCACACCAATGTGTTTCAGCATCAGAAAGCTCCCTGAGCCCCCTGTTGCAGTGGCTTTGTTGGGGTTTCATTACACTGACATAATAGATGCAATTGCTGGCCATGTGACAGAACGCAATCTCCAGCCCCTGTGCCTTCCTGGAGGTCAGAGGTGGGCAGGGCTGAAAGCATCAGTCCTGTAATCAAGTGCTTGGGTTCTCTGATGCCCACCCCTGCCTTATCCCACTCAGGTGTGGAGAGCTCTGATGAGGGCCCTCCTCTGGGATAGAGACCACCGGCTTCTCAGCATTTTTATGTGGCAGAAAGTGGGTAAGAAATATTCTGGGGGTCCCTTTTATAAGGCACTAAACCCATTCCAGAAGGCTCCACCTTCATGAGCTAAATCACCTCCCAAAGGCCCCAATCCTAATCCCATTACCCTGGGGATGAAGATTTTGGCATACGAATTTGGGGGGACATAAACATTCCATCCATTTTCTCTCCCCTCTCTCCCGAGTGACCCCCCTAGGGTTCCTGGGTGAGGGGACCACCCTCAGCCTGCAGGCCCCACTCCTCCTCCCACTGCCAAAGGTGTCTAGACCCAGAGGAGGAGACCCTGCCCCGAGTCATGCTGCTCCCATACTGCCACCAGGCTGCTGGGATGCTGGGTGAGGGGCTGCAGAGGCAGGCAGGTGCCCCGAGAGTGGTGTTAGGGCACCCCTGCCCTATCTTCTAAGTGACAGGGAGAGTGAGGCGGTGGTGGCACCCATGAAGAAAGGCTGTTTTGCTGTCCACGTGGAGCGTCATACAGGGGATCACAGTGTACGGCCTTGGGAAAGCTCTCACTAAATAGTCCTTGAATGGAACTGGGGGGGGGCTGAAGCAGGTGGGTTAAGGGGAGCCTCCATGTCTCTGAGACCTAAGAGCAGGACTAACTTGGTGACCAGCCAGCTGGGTGGGCAGAGCAGGGGCTTCAGGCTTCTGTCTGTGCTGTGAGCGACCTTGTGGATGCAGGGCAGGGGGGCAGGAAAGAGTGTGGAGTGGCAGCTTCATTGCAGACGTGCTGAAGATGAGGACATGGGAGCCTGGGCAGGGGTAGCCATGGGACATGAGGACACCTGTGTCTGAAACTCAGAAGTCAGGGTAAGAGGTACAGATTTGGGGCTAGCCATGCCATGGCTGCTGGGGAGGGCATGCTGGGGCTGTGATGGAGACGTCTCCTGTGCAGCCCTGTCCCCGACCTCCCACCCCTGGCTCTCTCCCTCTCCCCAGGGCACAGCTTCCCAGGAAAGAAAAGCCAATCCCATGAAATATTGGTGGTGCAAGCCTGGCAGCATCTGTAATGCTCTCACTGTGCTGTTCCTTGTTGGGGCTAAGACAGCCCCACCAGCAGGCTTCTCCAAGGATTGGGCGAGGCCGCCCTGTGAAGCACCTGGCCCACGGGTCCGTGCAACCCTCTGCCACGCCCTGGCTGGGGTGGGCACTGGTTATGCCTTCCCCATTGGCCTCAGGATCCGGGTTGCCTGGCTTGTGGAGACTTGTGCCATGCTCTTCTGATTAGCCAACTGTGGAGCCTTCCAGAAGTGCAGGGTGACAAGCTTGTCCCACTGGGCTCCGTCAAACCCCCCAAGTGCTTCCCTTTACCCTCCAATACCTCTGCATCTGAAGCTCCATCTGAGGCTGGGAGGCTCCTGCCTTCTTCCTAGGGCTCTGGCATGCCCCACCCTGGCAGAACACCCTCAAAATGTTAACACAAGTGTGTTGGGGCACTGACGCAATCGATGGGGAGAACCTGGCAGGTGTGGCATCAGGCTGGCAGCTTCTGACCAGCCCCATGACCCCTGGGTGGCCACCGTTCCCTTCTCTACAGAGAAAGAGGCCATGAGTGACCCCCTCCTCTGGTGGGGTGAAGCTTCGAGGAGATGGGACCTTTGCCTGGTGCCCAGCTTCCACTGGCACCAGTGGGCATTCAGTGCAGGACTCCCCTCTGTCCTCCCCCTCCCCACCCCTCCTATCCAAGTTGACATCCTCACTCCAGTCCCTGTGGGGTGCCCAGAAGGAAGGCCCAAGGCTGGGCAGAGGGCTCACTGATAGCCCAGGAGCCCAACTCCCCACTTGCTCCACTCACCAACACCTTGTGGGCGAGCGCCCCCCAGAGCCCAAGGACCCAGGGCAGCAGCCCCTCCTGGAAACTGCTGTGAGGCCTGGTTGTGCACTCAGGGGCAGTGGCCAGGCTCCTGGCTTCCGGCAGAGTCCCGCTGGGAACTCCAAGAAGGGAATGGCGAGTGGGAGGCCCTGACCTTCTTCATGTGTGTGGATGGAGGCAGCTGGACCCCATGAGGAGCCCAGGTCACAGGGGCTGGGCTCCAGGAGTGAGGGGTCAGGGAGGCCGGAGCCAGTATGTGCTGGGTGCAGGTCCAATTCCGCCAAATCCTCACCCTCTTCACGGGAGGGGCGGTGGTCACTCTCATGAACCCTATTTTACAGAAGATGAAACAGGCTCGAGGAGGGTTAGTTCCCTACGCTCACATAGCTGGGGGCAGAGCTGGGATTAAACCAGGTTGGATGGGGCCAGGGACCCTGGGTGAATGCACCACCCACGCTGCCCTGCAGAACCATGTGGAGATGGGCACAGTGATCGGAGGTGACCTTGGGGGTCGATGACATTTGCAGGCAATAGTATATAGCTCTGGCTTTCTGTAGTATTTCCTGCAGGGAGGCAGAGGGCAGATGGGGTCTCTGCCTCATGGTCCTGCAGGGAATCTGCCGTTTTAGCGCTGGAGCACCTGTGGGCACCTGATCCTATCCAGCTGTAGGCGCTGTCATCCCTAGGAGGGGCCAGAGTGGCAGACAGACCTCCGTGCCCCTCCTCAGGAAGCTAAGGGTGACTGGAGCTCACAGGCCTCCACCCAGCCTGGACTCCTCTCTCCCAGGCTTCTGGGAGTCGTCCCAGAGGAGGTGGGGCCCAGAGTCCATCCTGTCCAAGGACCACAGATTTGAATTCCTGCAAGGGGCCAGGAAGGATGAGTAAAGAGCTGAGGATGGGGCCTGGTGGAGGCTCTGGCCACCCAACAAGCACCAGCCTCTAAGAAAGTCACAGCCACTGACTGTGCATCTGTGGGCTACCAGGCTACAGCCTCATACGGACAGGGTCAGATGAGCCCCTGCTCACACAGGTCTGGGCTCGCAAAGCCCTACAGCTACCCTGCGGCACCACACAGGGGAGGGAGCAAAGGCCCCCGACTGCAGAAGCCCCACCCCATCTGGCTTCAGTCTTCTTTCTGTCTCTGGTCCTGAGGCCCTCACACGTTCCCTGCTCTGCCCCCAGCACACCCTCCTCCACCAGACTGCCTCTGAGAGCAGGGAGCAGGCAGCAGGCTATGGAAGTGAGGGGCTGTGGAGTTAGGCCTGTCTCACTCCACCTCCCTGCCGTGTGACCCTGGGCAGGTGCTTAACCTCTCTGAGCTTCAGTGTTGTCACTTGACAAGTAGTTGTGAAGATCCAAAGCAATAATGTGTGTCAAGTGCTTGGCATGGAGCAGATGAAGCCTTCCTTTCCTCCCTGAAATTAACAAGTACAGCTCTGGGAAGTGGGAGTCAGGCATAATATTAAGTCCATGCCCAAATAGGATGTGGGTCTGATGGCAGAGGTTTCCAGCTGGGGCTCATCTGTTAGCCGTGAACTTCTGACCCAGAACAGAGGAGGAGACACAGGTTCAGCAGCTGAGCGTGTGGGTGGGGAGTCGGGGGAACCTGCTTCCCAGAACCTGCCTCTGGCAGGGTCCTGATTGCTGTGCAGGTGGGCAGCGCCACCTAGTGGGCATGCATAGTGCCATGACTCAGGGTATTGATTGTCCTCACACACATGCACATACACACGCACAGAGCCGTGAACACACCTCAGGCTCCTACCCACACCTTCACCCGCACACAAACGTCTCCTAGCTTCCTACCCCTTGGATCCTATCTTGGAGGTGAGCATCAGCAGCCGTAAAACCATGCATCCTTCCTCTTTCGAAAAGCTAATTTGGGGATTGTGTGAGGACAGCCAGGTAGGCTGAAATGGAAAGGGGGTGAGGTCACATTTGCTAAGGGCATGATAGTGCGTGCCAGGCTCCAAACCATGAGGGAGGTGTCACCGTCGCACTGAAAGGTTAAGAGCATGACGAAGCCCACCCAGAACACGAGACTGCAAGCCCCAGGCTGTGCAGCTGGCCAGCCTGGTTCCTCCAAGCTCCACACATTATTCCATCATAAAAGAGAGTTTTTCTGGATCCTTTAACTTCCTTCTTGAACTAGGTTTTATTTGAAATGGAATCAACTTGGCTCATAATTCTATTTAGGGTCCCGAGATGATTTTCTAAGTGACAGCAGAAGCTGCATTCTCAGCAGCCATTGTCTAACCTATGCTGTCCTCCTCCTTCTCCTCCCAGCAACGGTGTGTGTGTGTGACTGTGTGGTTTGTGTGTGCACAAATGTGTGTGTGGTTGTTTGTGTATATGTGGTGTGTATGGTGATGTATGGTGTGATGTGTGTGTGTGGTGTGTAGCGTGTGTGGTGTGCTTGATGTGTGTGGTATACTGTGTGTGGTATAGTGTGTGTGGTATAGTGTGTGTGGTGTGTGTGTGTGGAGTGTGGAGTACTTGTGGAGTGAATGT